>NW_004955444.1:8064866-8093724 GCF_000276665.1 Chinchilla lanigera | reverse complement strand
GGTACCAGGAACCGAACTCACGACCTTGCGCTTGCCAGGCAGGCGCTTTTGCCACTGAGCTAAATCCCCAGCCCCTGTACTTTACTTCTTTACCTGTAGATTTACCAATAGCTTCTTTGATGGTTAAATGTAACATTTTCCCTCCATAGTATCTCTCTGAACTAAGGGCTATGCATGAAAATGGGTTCTTTTAGGAGATGTTGGAGGGAGCAGTAGGGTATAGTGATCAAAACATGAACCAAAAGTAAAGTGGTCTGGGTTTAAATCCCAGCTCTGCTACTCCATACTTCTGTGGCATTGGGCGCTTTATCTAACCTCCCTGAATTTTGTTTTATTTCATTGTGTAAATGTGTCCTATTTCAGAAACTTATTGTAAGGCAAGAGACTTTGATAACTAAATTCAGGGAAAGAGCACTCAATGACACCTATAAAGCACACTTGGTGTAGTTCTAATGTTCAATACTGGTATCTACCATTATTATTTTAATAATCATTTAATATCTTATATAAGTTGTGTAAGTGATAAGTATCTTAATCATTAATATTTTAATTATTATTTTATTGTTATGTATGTATGTGAACCCTTAACAAAATCTGTGTGATGAATAAGAATTATTTATGGAAGAGTCTCAATGCCCAATGACAGTATGTCATCTAAATACTTCCTTCAGTGAGAAAGTCTGTCCTCAGCCCATCTGTTTCCAAAGCCATTTGTCCATTCCGGGGACCACGAGTGCTACACTGGTGGGTCAGTTTGTGGCATATTTTCTTCTCAGGGAATCAAGTCTTCAGAGCCATGGGAAATGAAGAAGCGTCTTCCCATTTGGTTATAGCCTTTAGAAAAACTGACCTATTTATTTTTAGGAGTGAAACCAGTTGACCAGAACAACCAGGCAAATGCCTAACAGACCTTGAGAATCATCCACCAGCTCCTAAAAACTAGAAGAGTTGGCCCTGGCTTCAGTAAGCTTGGTACTGGCATATCTGCCTGATGGGAATTTTCGTACACATTTGTCCTGGTTTGGGTTCTTAGAGCAAAATGCCACAGACCAGGTGACTCAACAGACTATAGTTGTAGAAACTGGAAATTGAAGATCGGGTAACAGCACGGCGAGGGTCTGCTGGGGGCGCTCTCCCTGTTTCCTCACACCGCCGAGAAAGGAGGAGGAGGGAGGGAGGAAGGGCATGAGGGGGCGTGCATGCACTGGCTTTCGTGCTTCCTCTTATAAGAGCGCTGATTTCATAAGGAAGGATCCGCCCTTACGACCCGACTGCCTCCCACAGGCCGCATCCCCAAATATTGCGTCACTGAGGGCTAGGGTTTCAGTGTATACATTTTTGAGGGGCTAAAACATTCCGCTCATAGTCACATTATTCACTTCCTTCCTCATGCTTCCCTGACTACAGCAGATGCTCCAGAGCACGGAGGTCCAAGGGCCCCAGAGCAGGACCTCAGTAATTCTCTATTTAATTGTTGAGTTAAATTTATGTGACATCAAAACACAATCTTTAGAGGTATCTTGGCTACTCTTCTCTCATTGCTGAGACAAAATACCTCACACCCAGAATTAAGCAAGGAAAGGTTTATTTAGCTCACAGTTTGTGGAGGTTTCAGTCTATAATCAGCTGGTGGCAGGGCACAAGACAGCAAAAGCATCAAAAGCAAAAAGGGAGGGGGAGCAAGCCTCTTTTCCCTCCTTACATTGTATATCAGCTGAGTGCCCACACCATCTCCGTGCCCTTCTCTTCCACAAGCTGAGGATGTTCACAAAGTAAGGACCCTGGCTCCCTGCTGAATCCCTCAGTTGAACCTGTAAACTTCTCAGGTTGACCCAATAAACAACATCCTAGAGCAGGAAGGGCATGTCCTTTTCATTCCAGGATGTGGAAACCTTAATTACTTAGTTAAGCTTCTAGACTCCTCAAGTTGACACAGTGTATCAGTCTTAACAAGCAGGTACAGAAGTAACTATTTCCGCTCAGTCTTTGATGGAACTTTATCAACTACAGTCAAGAAAATGGCATGTGAACAGGGCATGGCATAAACATCTACCCTCATGAGGCTATTTTAGTAGTAAAATAGGGTTTTCCTGGGAATGAATGAGAGATAAATCTCTGGTACAGATCTATAAAATTCCCTAGCAACTGATCACTTCAGTTGAATGTTCAAAAGTACAGTATATGCTCTATATGCTATTTATGAATGGAAATGCCTACAAAATATATATCAGCAAAGCAAAGCTTTCTTTTCCTTTCCTGTACATTCCACAACCTTCCCTAGTATTAACATAAAATAAGTCAACAATATCAGGGAGTCCTCAACAAAGAGCCCTTACTGAGTGTTTAATGGAAAAAATAATGCTAAGTTTGAAAGTGGTGTTAACAGTTCTGTAGGCTGTAACATCCTCCCCAAGTAGAAAATGTTGGCAGGAAACTAATGGGCTCCAAACTTCTTAAGTTTTTAATCTGCCATTCATCTTAAAAAATAAATATTGGTAATAAAGCCGATGCCCTTAGTATTGATATCCTGAATTTCACATACTTCCTTATCTCAAAGGGTAACTGCCATGCTGGATGTGCTGTTTCTTATTTTTATGCATTTCTTACACTCTTATTACATTGTATGTGTGTTTCCAAGCAACAGAAAAGGTATGATGAAAAATACACTGAATGTTTAAATTTTAAATATATATATGCATATATATGTGAAACAATAAAAGACAAATTGCCACTAATTCCCCTTGAAATATCTCCCTTCACTTTAAACATTCTTTTATTTTAAAGAGAAAAATAAAACTAAAAACCAAATATATATATTTATATATATAAATTTATGTATAGTTATATATAGTTATACTACTAATTCCTCCTAGTTCATTGAAAAGAAAGGTTTTGTGCTAATATTACTTGGGCAATTAAATGCCTATATTTTGTACTCTGAGTAACTAATTTAAAGATAGCAATACTTAATTTATTAACTATTGTTACCCTCTTATTATCTTGTTTTGAAATTTTGTTTTAAACATACTCATCCCATCCTTTGCTGCTTTCTGAAGCCGCTTTAGAAGTATATTTTTTATGAATGTGTTCAGCTGTGCCTTTGTGGCTGCCTCGATGTTCTGAATCAACTGAAATGGTCTACCTTCTATGGTCACTTTGGCCTTGAGGAAGCATCAGAAGTCTCAGAGGCCCAGTCTAGTGAGTAAGGCGGATGAGGACGTGAGCATGTGCAGTCAGGTGTTCAAGAGTCTGCCTTTTTGTTTGGTGACACTATGTTTTTGATCACTCATAAGACGGTCATAGAAACACACAAAAGGACTTCCCTAACTGCTTCCGAAAGTGGTAAGAAGGAGAGATGTGTGTTTGAAACAGGTGGGTATTTGGAAGGAGATTAATGGTAATGTATCTTTTAATATAATAAACTTAAAAATTTAAACATGCACTGTATATTTTGGTCATATCTCATATAGCAATACTCTCTGCCAGTCTTTAAATTCTTTATCAAAAGTATTGTGCTCATTAGGTAGGAACTTATTCTTTGTTGCATATCAATAAAATGTTTCTTGACATTTAAAAACTTCCATTCATCAAAAGATACCATTCAAGAGGGGGTGAAATCGTAGAGCAGGTGTGAACCAGCAGCAGAAAGGGAGGAGTTATTTGTAGAATTCACACCAAGAAATCCCACCATCCATAAAACAAATTTGTAATGGTGAAAATTTGAATCTGTGGCTTTTGCTTTATCAGTGTAGCTGAGGATACTGTTCCTGATAACGTCATCAGCACTCGACCTGCAAAACCTGGAGAAAGATCAGACATGGAAATGGAGTTCAGAGAGCTCGTGTGGAGACCACACAGAAAACATATTACCTGGGTCCGCAATTTTAACTTTACTACCTCCAGCTACGTAGACCAAGTCAGATGGTAGAAAAGTCAAAAGAGAAAAAGCAACTGTGAGTTAAAGTGAGTCACGCATGTGACTGATGGTCTTGAAAAGCAAAGCAAGCAGCTAACTGGAGCAATAACCAGAGTCCTCAGTAATCCTGGAACCTGAGGCAGCAGGGTGGACCACTGTAGTAGAATAAATGGTGTCCCTTAAAATGATATGTCTACATCCTGCTGTCTGGATGCTGTTGTTTACGACCATGGCAGGACAAAAAGGATGAAACTTTACTTGGGCCAAAGTCTAATTGGAACTCAGAAGAAGGCTCAGAGGGGCTGCCCTTAACCTAGACCCCCACCATGGGAATGTCTCACAAAAGACAACCCCAAACTGAAGCCTCTGTGGCTTATTGATAGGACCGGAAAGCAAGGATCAAAGAAAGAAGAAAGGCATTTGGATAGCAACTCATGTAGGGGAGGGAAAGAACATTCCACGGTTAGGATAGTTCATTAAATGACTGACTCTGGGACTCACTCAGAGGATAAAGGAGTGTGGAAAGGACAAAGGCCAGAGCATTCATTCCTTAGGGTAATGCGTTTTGATCCTATGTGGACCTGTGGCCCAGTAGACCATCTCTTAATCTCTAACCATGCATTTTGGGAAGCTTTGGGTGTGTGGCTCCGAAAGTCCCTTACCTCTGCAAAGCCATCTCCTGCACACCTCTGGCCAATTCCCCCACAGCTGGAACTTATGAATGGGACCTTGATTGGGCAAAGTGTCCTTGCAGATATCACTAAGGATCTTAAGATGACAGCATCCTAGATTATCCAGGTGGCCCTAAATCCAATGGCAATGATCTCGTAAGAGAGAGAAGAAAGACACTGAAGGAAGAGGGTGTGGAGGCGGAGGCAGAGACTGGAAGGAAGCAGTCACCAACCAAGAAGAGGCAAAGGGCTCTCCCCTAGCGGCTTCAGAGGAAGATCAGCCCCGCGAACACCTGGATTTGAGGTTCTAACCTCTGGAGCTGTAAATTTGTAATAATTTGTTAGTTCTAGGGAACTAACAGAGCTGTATTCCACCAGCAAGCTAACCGTTTTCTCATTGTTTAGGAATCTTCTTTAAGTTAGCCCATTTCAAGTGCTTAAAGCAAGCAGATTCCTTGGTTCTGTCAGTCTCTTCACAACAGCTGAACTATCAGAGTTTTCCACAAGGTGTGTTTTTCTCAGTATCCACAGCAGGGAAGAAAAGTTGAAAAAGTAATGATATTTTACTTCTAAGGGCTGGAAACTCCAGTGTTAACTTAACTGGGGCCAGCAACAACAAAAACAAATCTGAAAGGCTAATTTACGTTTTGTTGATTCAGTGTTGAAAGAGCACACAAACAAAGTTATGAGTCTAGGATCAAAAGGAGCAACTGTACCAGCAGAGAGAAAATATACTAGCATGGGAGGCGTAGAGAATAAGTAAGAGAAGAGTAAAAGAATTGAAAGCGATGTGCTTGTCAACCCCAGCGGCCCTGGTATGCATTAATTAGAACATCGTGAATGGTATGAAGGAGGCTTACGTGACCTACTTACCTGATGCAATTCCTGACTCCATATGTTGATCATGACATCTATAAACTCTAACATGTTGCTGTGAAAATGCGAAGATTTACCCACGGAGGCCAAGGAGAGACAAACAAGCTTTATTAGTGGGTGGACGACATCCAACTTGGAGACCGGAAGGTCGACCCGGAGCAGGGCTACAACTACAGATTTTATAGCATCTGGGTTCCTGTTGGCCAGGGAGGCAAGGACATTTCCTTATTTGGCTTGGAATGTGTGAGTGCAGCAGAAATTTGCATAACAAATTTAAATGCTAATTTACATTTTGTTGATTCACTTTTGAAAGAGCACACAAACGAAGTTATGAATCTAGGATCAAAAGGAGCAACGGTACCAGTTGGGGTCTACCGGTTCTCCCTATTGTGTCCTTTTATGGGCTGGAATGTCACACCACACAGGAAGGAGGGATGAGAGTGTCTCCTAGTTCACCCAAAGTCCACCTCAGTCCAAGGTGTCTTTCTTAATACAAAATGACTGTGCTTTTGGCCATAGCAAACGTAACCAAGGGAGGGTGTCTAGTACACTAGCATGTGGGTGTAGTCACCATTGCAGATGGGAGGAAAGGTTTCATTGTCAGCTAGAAGAGAATTTTTGGAATGAACGTGGTGATGCCGTCATGTCCCTAACTGACTGTTATGAAGACTCGACGGGAAACAGACAGAGATGGTGACCCTGAGAAGAGAGTGACAGGAAGTGGTCAGGGAGGAGGAGAGATGCCAAGAAGGTACTGCCACGGGGGCAAGGGGCTGTCCCTGGCCTGGTGGGTTAGTGTGGAACGATGGCCTGGCATCATGTGAATGAATCGACAGTTAGCAGGTGGACGGATGGTCACCACAGCAGTTCAAATTTAGATACGAGAAAGGAAAAACAGCTTTTTCAGAATGCAAAGAATTTTTGAATTTTCCCAAATACGCATTTTATGTCTTGTCACATGTGCATATGACCTTCACTTTGGCTGGGAAACACTCAATTTACCACACTTCTGCTTTCACTCCGCGGCTTCTAAGTGGTCATCCGCTGCTGCATAAAATGTTGTAGGCAGCTGAGTTAGATAGAACTATTACAGGCAGTCAGGCAGGGCCAGGCCCTCAAAGGAGCCAATGTGTAAGACAAGCTACCGTGCAAATAGAGACCTATTTGCTGTGGGCCAGAACTCAAGACAAAAGCCTAAACAAATGCACCCACATACCTCCCTAGGGATGGACCTCAGGGATTGATAGTCTATATAGGTAGCGATCACCTTGAAGAGCCACTGACCCAACCCCTTTCAGGAAAAGCCCCTGTTCTGTATTCATGCCCGCTGGCTACGTGACTCTCTTCCCCATTTGATCCCAATTTAATCAATTTTACCTACGCAATTCTTATTGGTTGGCCATAGTTTTGTCCCACCTCACGTCCATCTAGTGATTTCCCACCTTTCCCCCTACCTTGGACCCGCCTCACCTCGTGGTTTTGTTCTATAAAACCCGTAGGAAAGATAGAGTCTTGGCAACCCACTCGGGCTGCCTTCCGTCCCTCTCTGGGAGAGGAGCTTTCTTTCCCTCAATAAATATGTTCTGCTCTTAACCTCCGTTGTTCCTAAAATTCATTCTTCGATTTTAGAGAACACGAACTCGTCCCAGACGTTCAGGTTGGGAGTTTCTATTTTCCAATATCAGAAGGACAGCTCCTGATGGTCACCAGAGAAAGAAAAAATAAAGAGCAGGTAGTGAGGTTTCTGAGGAGAGGGCTGTTTAAAATAACACCTTTCCTACATTTTGTTCCGAATGTTAAAATCCTTCCTCTTTGAAGTTATGACTGTCGTAATTGGAAACTAATTTTTAAAAACACCTAATTTGACAAAACAAAAATAAGAATCCTATTTATGATATAGCTTGAAATTTCCCTCAAAAATCCAAAAATCTGGAAACTATGGCTCCAAATTAAAATAGAAGAAAGAATGAAGCTAAAGTTTTTCCTTCAAAGACAGAAATTTCAAAGTTCTTGTCGTGGAGCTCTTTTCGTAGGAAATTGGTGAGGAAGAAAACAAAGTGTGGCTTGTTTAGATATATGTTATTTGAAAGTTTTTAAAATTTATGGGGACATTTTGTTAACAGGGTTTAAAAACTTGTGTGTGGGTATGTGCGTGCCTTTATTTAGCCAACAGTGGGGTAATTCAGAATAGTAATAACAACCAGAATACACTCCTGTGATAACACCACTGACCACAAGAGGGCAGTAAACATACAGATTATCAGTGCTCCCTGACTGAATTACCAGGTTTGCTTGACCTGAAATTAAATCAGTCCCACTGTTCTGTTCAAAATACAAAAATATATGCTAGCATTTTCAACAAATAACAGTGAGACTAAGTGATCTTTGACAAAAGGCCAAAATACATTGAAAGAAAAATGGCCTCTTCAACAAATGATACAGGAAAACTGGCTACAATAAAAGAAGATGGAATCTAGACACATATGCCCTCGCCATATACTAAAATAAAATCAGTCAAAGATATAAAAATTATAACAGAAACATGTAATCTTCTGTTAGATAATAAAATAGGTAAAACTTTTGAAGACATAGGCAAGGACTTTTAAAAAGAACTCCAATTTATGAGAAATAATATCAAGAATCAACAAATGGAATTATATCAAATTTGAAATCCTCTGCACAGCAAAGGAAACACCCAAGTGAAAGAACAACTTACACAATGGGAAAGAAATTTTGCCAGCTACTCCTCAGACAGAGGACTAATATCTAGAATGTGTAGAGAACCTCTAAAATTAGACCTCCAAAAATAAATGATCCAATCAAATACTAGACAACTTGAATGAATAGACACTTCTCAGAAGAAGTAAAAATGGACAAAGGTTACATGAAAAAATGTTCAGCATCTCTGACCTTTAGAGAAATGCAAATTAAAACAACCCTGAGATTTCATCTTACTCCAGAAAGATGGCTATCATCCAAGTATCAAGTAATAAATGCTGGTGAGGCTTCTGAGAAAAAGGAACCTTTCTACAATAACTATGGTGATGCCTTAGAAATCTTAATCTAGAAATTCTACTTGTCCACTTTGTGTCCTTTCTAAGTAGTATCTCCCTGGAGGTGCCAAAGACATCACGATACAGGATACATGCTATGAACCCCTGTTTACAGCAGCACAACTCATAGTGGGTAAATCTTGGAGGCAGCCTGTATGTCCGTTAATGGCGAGGGAATAAAGGAAACATGATATTTATATATAGTGGAGTACCACGCTGCTACAAAGAAGGATAGAGTTGAGTCATCTGTGAGAAAATGAATGCATCTTGAGGTCATAATGCTAAGGGAAATAAATCAGACAGAAGAGGTTAAATATTGCATGGTTTCTTTTCCATGAGAAACCCAAAGTGAAACTAAAGAGCTAAAGAAGAGATGATAGGACACAGGGAGACAGAGCTTTGCAAACGGGAAGGGGGCAAAGGGAGGGAGGGAGGAGGCGGAGGCGGAGGGGAAAGGACGAAAATGCAATTGAAGTGTGTTATGTGCTTGCACCAGCTCTCCACGAGAACATAATCACTGCGTAGTGCAAATGTTCTGTACTAATAAAATATGCCTCACTGAACGAGAATATATTTCAGCAAGTTTGTGCATGTTGCCGTTTTCTCCAATAACATTCTGATCTGGCTGGGCTGAGTGGCCGAGGTGGAAAAGTGAACGGGATGTGGTATTGCTTAGTGTGTTTTCTTTCTCTGAAACACAGACATGGAATTATTGCACATGTGTTGAATGCAGAATGTCCATGAGGAACAGAATGACCTCAGTATCCAGAATGACAAGGCAAATGGACCTGCTTCATATTTATTCTTTTTTTTTGGTACCGGGAATTGAACTCAGGACCTTGCACTTGCCAGGCAGGCACTAGTGTTACTGAGCTATATCCCCCGCGCCTCATATTTATTCTTAAAGGTGAGGCCTGGCCTTAGCAGATGTGTACCATGGAAACACTGTGATCATAATCTCCCTACCTTACCTCACAGAGGATTGCTAAAGGTCACAGGAAATGAGTATCTTCCGGGAACTAGTCACTTCCTCAAAGAACAGCACTGCAGAACTGTATCCCATCTTGCAGATGTGACCCAATGACAAAGCACAATAGCTAGCTAAACATCCGGGAATCTTTAGTAAATGATGTCCACTGCCTGGCTTCTGAGGGCTGCTTTCTGGAAGAGCTGCTGTGGGTCCAGTGTTCTTGCTGGAGAGAATCCACCCGCTGCCAGAAGTGGTGGCCGAGCAGGGCACCGGGCCGGGACCAGGTTAATCCTCTGCGTCCTGAGACGACCGGTCAGTCACCAGACACTGCCCTTCATCAGAACCCCGCGCCCCCGAGGACAGCACCGCCGTTTGGGTACCACTGGATCCCTGGGGCCTCCCTGAGGATGCCCTGCTGACCCCAAAGCTCCCACCGGCCTGGATCTCAGTCTCTGGGGTTTACTTCCCCTTCCTCTATTTCCGCTCTCCTAGGATTGCAGTTCCGGGTAAGGACTTATCATACACACTTTTGCTTCAGGCTGTTTTCTAGGGAATCCCAGATAAAAAAACAGTGTGACTCAGTATTGAAGATTCGAAACCCGTTAAAAAGATTCAATCCTGATCTTTGCATTCGTGACCTTGAACCACTTCAGCCTGAGGAAAAGAAGAGGTGCCGATTGCGGCTTGCGCAAATTTACAAAATTACCACAAGGTGGCGGCTTAACTACGTTACCTCGGAGGGAAGGGCTGCTCTGAGCGCAGAATTCTGGCCGCCCTTAATTCCGCTATTTTTCCTATTGAATCCTGTGGGAAGAGCTGGAGCTACTCTGAGTTCTCAAAAGAGCGGAACGTAAGCAGCTAATGGAGTGTGAAGAGGCCCATTGACAGGTGCATTTTCTGCCCTTGAAGCCGGCTTTCCACTAACTACTATTTTCTCCGTAACACAGAGATTATTGAGGTGAAATTCACATGATGAAAGATTCACCATTTTAAAAGTGAACAATTTAGTGTATTCTCGAGGTTCTGAAACTACTGTCCCTTGTTTCAAGCTATTTTTGTCACTGCAAATACAAACTCCTCATCCATTCAGGCGTGTCTTCCTAGCCCCTCCTTAGAAATCAACAAATCTGCATCTCGGCCCAGTGGCTTGCCGGTTCTGGGTGGTTCATGCAAGTGGAATCACGCAGTAGGTGAGGGTTTGTGTCTGGACTCTTCTGCTCGGAGCGCAGCGTTGCTCTGGAGCATCCCGAAGAGCCCACCTCTGAAAGCTTGCTCTCCAAGCCGGTACCGCCAGCAGGTGCTAGGACCTGTGAGAGGTGGAACCTCGGGCGAGGTTTTCAGTCCCTGGAGGGTGTACACTGGAAGGGGTGTGGGGTTCCCGGCCCTCTTCCTCTCTTTCCCTTCCAGCCATGAGGTGAACAGCGCTGCCCCTCCACATGCCTCTGTCCACGCTGCGCTGTCCCGAAAGCAATGGCGCCAACCAACCACACCTCCCAAACTGTGAGCCAGAATAGCCCTTTCCCCTTTATAAGTCGATCAGCTTAGGAATGTGTCAGAGTAACAGGCAGTTGATCAGCGCAGTATTGTCAAGGTTCGTGCATGGAGTAACGTTTGTTAGTCTTTCATTCCATTTCATGGCAAGAACTTGCAGTACGAGACTGAATATCCTTGCTGAGATCAGGCAGCCTGTCTTGTCCATGACGTGTGGGGAAAGCTTTTAGTCTGTCAACATTGAGTTTGCTGTTAGCTATGGGTTCTTCGTGAATGACCTTTACAGTATTAAGGAAATTTCCTGCCTTTCCTTGTCTTCTGTGTGTTTTTATTACAAAAGGGAGTTAGATTTTGTCAAATGCTTTTTCTGGGTCAGTTGAGATCATCGTTTGGGTTTTTCTGGCATTCTTTATAATGTGGTATATTACGCTGGATGGGTCTCCTTGTGTCATACTACCCTTGCATTCATGAGTATATAGTACTCTTTTAGTAACATTTTAAGAATGAAGATGTACATAAGTATTACAGGGAAATGGATGAAGTTATACTAACAAATAAACTGATTCTCCAGGTGAGGGAGAAAGTAGTAAGAAAGATGAAGGAGAGTGCACCAGCCAGGTTCCCTGTTGCAGGACACAATACGCAACACTCACAGTTTAAAGAAAAAAAGGTTAATTTGGGCTGTAGTTCCAGGGAGTTCAGTCCATGGTTAGCAGACTCCAAGGCTGGAACAGTGCAGTGGAAGGGTGTGGCAGAGCAAAGCTGCTTGGTACGCGGCAGCCGAGGAGCAGAACAGGGGAGCAGTGCCGGAGAAGAAGGAGTGAGAAGCTGAGATCCAAGGCCACGCCTCCGTGATCCACCTAGACACACCCAGAAGTGTGCGCCACCAATCCTCAGGCTGGTCCTAACGCCAGTCGCACTGACTCTCCACCCTAACTGCCTTAGAGAGGGAGAGGGGGTATTCAGTTACCCACACAGACAAGGAGCCACTCTGCATGACAAGGAGATAAATGCCTTAAGGGGTCTTTCTCTGATCTTACATGGGAAATCATATCAAATTTCCAAAGATCTAGCTTTATGATTTTATTTTTAACAGAATTATTCATGATTTGATTATCATTGTTTTGTTTGTTTTTTTGTTTGAGACAGGGTCTTCCTGTGTAGTCCTGACCAGCCTTGAACTCACTATGTAGCCCAGGCTGGCCTCGAACTCATGGCACTCCTCCTGCCTCAGCCTCCCAAATCCTGGGATTAAAGGCATGCACTACCATGCCTGGCTTTGCTTATCATTATTATAATTTCTTATCCCATTCATATCACAAATCTTTTCTAAGTAATCATATAAGTTGAGGGCCATGATTTTAAATTGCTGCATAAGAGCATGATTACCTAAGTACAGTAACCACTTAGAATCATCTTTTATTTTTCACTACTTATAGACTGTCATGACGAACAACTAAATTATTGAGGAAACACTTTCTAGCTCTAAAATACAGTGGACCCTCAGCTCTAAAATATAGATACGACTGGCCTCACATATGAACACTTTAGGTTATGACTGAATTTTAGGTTTAACTTATGACCAAAGTCTTGAGTTACTACCTGAATGCTGGCTGATTGTGCAGTTCTAAACAAAGACTTGTGATGCCAGGAAAGCATATGTAAGTGTCAGTCTGAACCCAGATGTGTGTGTTTGTGGATGTGATTTCTGTCATTGCTTTATATAATTGTTATAAACACTGCTATCAAAACAGCTGCCAAAAAGCTAGAAAAGAAGCTAAGGAATGAAGGGAAGGCAAATAAATCAATCACAATTGAAAAGAAGAAAATTGTGGAGAAATATAAGAGTGGCATTTGTGTGACAGATCAAAATCTACCATCATGATAACCTTAGAGAGAAAAGATTTGTATAAGGAAGCTAGTGTTGCTAAAGGTGTTACTCAATTTAATAAGTTATGATCAATAGTGTTAGACGGGGTAGAAAGGCCATTATTAGTGTGGGTAAACAAAAGGCAGATGGTAGTTTATAGCCTATCTGAGTTTATAATTTGTGAAAAAGCTAGGGCTATAAATGCAGATCTCATAAAGGATAATCCATCAATGAGTGATAATGGTGAAAAATTTTATGCCAGTAAAAGAAGAACTGGGGTTCATAGCATAATGAGGCATGCTGAAGCAGCCTGTTATAGTTTGTGTCTGGATGTCCCAACCAAAGCCTCATGCAGTCATGGGGTGGGATTCTATAGTTTGTGATTGATTCATGGTCGAGTGTTGGGATTATGGGTGGGAGTTTGCATACAGTGTAAGGGAGGGAAAGAGGCTGCTTGCTGTCACTCCTCCTTTTTTGCTCTTCTTGCTTTTGCTGTTTTCCGTCACCATGAAGTGTTGTCCTCTGCCATGTGCCACTCTGCCTTGGAGCCAGCCAAGTACAGACTGAAACCTCCACAAACCGTGAGCTAAATAGACCTGTCCTTCCTTAATTCTGGGTGTCAGGTATTTTGTCTCAACAGTGAGAGGAAAGTAACCAAGATACAGCCAGCGCTGATAAAAGGGCTGCTGAAAATTTCATACACCACTTCAAAATGATGACACACAGAAATGGCTTTTGCTCTCATCAAGTTTTCAACTGTGATGAAACTGATCTTTCTGGAAGAAAACGCCCTGGAGAACATACATTACCCAGGAAGAGAAGCAAAAGGCAAGTCACAAGCCTATGAAGGCTGGGCTAACCTTATTGTTATGTGCCTATGTGAGTGGTGACCTACTGTTAGGAAATACCTAGAAGACAAATGTTTACCACCCAAGTCTCCTCATCATGGACAGTGTTGCTGCTCACCCATGAGATCTGGAAGAATTGGTTGAAAAATTTCCATGGCTCTCAGTCAAGTTCCTCCCACCTAATTTAGCTCCTGTACTGCAGCCTATAAACCAGCAAGTTATAGCTGGCTTTAAGAAGCTGTACAACAAAGAGTTGGTCCTGAAATGCTTCCAGGTGGTCTCAGACACAGATCTAATGCTTAAAAAGTTCTGGAAGGAACATTACAATACCTTTCCTGGGTGGCATTAATTGAGAAATCCTGGGCCAATGTCTCTCTAAGGACACTGAGATCTGCCTGGAAGAAAGTGTGGCCTAAAATTATACAGGAGAGGGACTTTGAAGGCTGTGCAGAGGAACCTGTGGTTGATGACACTGTCACTATGGCAGAGTCCACAGGCTTACAGGTAGACGGGGGTGATGTGGAGGAACCTGTGGAGGAGCACGCAGAGGAACAGTCTACAGAGGAACTTCAGTACCTTCTGGCTGAGCAACGAAGAATGGCAGCTGAGGAGCTTTCTGAAGAGGAGGGGAAGTATCAACAATCAGTGCAGCAAAGTTCTTCTGAAGTGAAGGAAATCTTGAAAAAATGGACAGAGCTACAAACATTTGTAGAGAAGACCCACCTAGACAATTGTTGCCTTCACTTGCTTAATGAAAATGCCGTGTCATACTACAGAACAGTGTTAGAGAAAAGACAGAAAGAGACAACTTTAGACCAGTTTTTATTCATGAGAAGGTTGAGACCTAGTGAGCCAGAAGCAGGTCCTAGTGGGCTACAGACTCTCCTAAGGACAGAAAGGACACCTGAACCAGATTCCTGATGTTTTTATGGGAGGGACTCTCCGTCCAAACAGTAACCACCTTCCGTGGCATCCTCCCTTCCTGCAAGCCAAGGATGTCAACTTGAATGGGGAGTACAGTATGGAATTGTTTCCGGTAAACTAGGCCCATTTTATAACTTTTTGGTGAATACACTAGGAAAATTATTGGTGTTTCTGGTAAATTTGCACATAATACAAGCATTTTTTTATTATGAAATTTAAGTGGTGCTTTGGGAGGTTCAGAATGCATTATGGGTATTTCCATTATGTCTTATGGGAAAAACAGTCTTGACTTACACCAATTTCAGTTACAGTTTGAGAAATAATTGAATTTTTAAGTCAAAGGCCCACTGTATTACTATTTTCTGAGTCTATGAAATCTATACAACAGACTCTCCCTTAATTAAAAATATTCTTAATCCCTAATCCCAGATGGCTATCAAAACTTTTTCTCAGGCTTCTTCATTAAGTCTATGGTAATTCTCCTCTTTTCCATTTCAGACATATATTCTCTTTGTGTCATTCATAAAAATGAAATAAAAACTGGACCACCCATTGCCAGTGGAAAGTTATCTCTGCCTATAACTCAAACAGAATCTAGTAAGCACATACAAAATGATTTGCCATTTTAGACCCAGTGAGGAATCAAGACTGGCACCCAGTCATGGCTTTCGCTAGCTCTCCGGAGCTCAGTCTCCCATCTGGCAGCTCTTTGTCTCATATTCAGATTGGCTACTGCAAGACTATGAAGAGCAGGTAATTATATGAGCTAAAAGTCTTACATGAGCTTAGAGCTCTTCTGTTTTTAGGCAGCACATTCAGTGTTTTCCAAATCATCTTCATTAGCAGGTAAAGAGGAGAACAAAAACACAAAGATCTGTTCATACACAGTGCTTTCCCTGGGCGGCTTTGGCTGGCATCACCGAGGCAGGCAGCTCTGGCTCCTTTCTTCACCTCCACCCTGTTGGAAGCCCTTGGAAGCAGGCACAGTGCTGCGGCTCATCGCTGTTTCAAGTGAACAGCTAAGGCTTGTTGGTGGCCATCATTTCACCCTTGTATTTCACCTCGGCAGGGCAGACATCAGGATGGGACTGGTCAAGGGTCAGATTCTGAGTGACAGAGGACCAGGTTTAACTCTGGCTCTACCACTCACTCCCTGTGTGGGTCTTGGCAAGATACGGAAGCTTTGTGAGCCTCAGTTTTCCTCCCTGCAAAAGAACATAATCATAGACCTACTAAATGGTTCCAGTGAGAGACTGAAAAGAATAATATTGGCAATGCGTATAGCATGGAGCATCCCGCATCTGCAGTATGAATTCATCTCTTCTGACCTGAAGGCCTTTCCCTTTACTGAGCTCAGTCAGTAAGTTTCTCTTCTGCCTGAAGGATCCTTCAAAAGGTCAGACCAAGTGCAGAGCTTTCGCCCACATGCAGCAGGAGTGATAATGCCACACACCGGTGACTCAGTAAGTATGCTTTCCCGGTTGTCTGTAATGTCTGTAGACATCAGGTGGCTCTTGAGCACGGACTTTCTTTCCCAAGTCAGGTCAACAAAATTTTACCTGAGAGGAAATGAATATCATCCAAAGAGTAGCAATAACTATTTTCTATCAAGGGTAATTTATCAAATATTTTTGATCTATTTTATACTAAATAGATAAGGGTTGTAATTTCATAAGATGCAAATTGAAAAATCATGATCCCTGCAAAGGCTTAGGATTCCATGAAAGGAACAAGGCAAAGTGTCTCACTGTTCAAAGTGAGACACGGATCTTGCTTGCCGGCTCTGTGTCTCTGAGCCCTGTAGTCCCGGCTTGCTTGAAGCTTGTTGTGGTTAGAGTACCCTCTCCAAATGAATCTAACCCCCCGGAACAAATCCAGATTTGATAAGAACCTTTTGTGACCAGTGCAGTAGCATTCCCAAGTGAATGATGTGGTTTCTAAATTCTGTGCTATTTTAAACTTGCCCTTTTAAGACTGTAGTGGCGGTCGCTGACTCATGGTGACTACTGTTCACTGTCTGGACCAAGCTTTGCAGTCACCATTAGTTTTTTCCTGCCTTTCATCACCCACATCTAGTCTCTAACATCATCACGGCAATTACTAATATAAAACCACAAAGGGTGTTTCAATCTAGCAGTCAAACATCTCTGGGCTTCACTCTTTATGTTCTTGCCGCCATTGTCCCAGCTGGGCTCCTCAGTTCCTCCTGCCTCGATGAGTCCAATTCACGTTCCCTTCAGTCCACTGCGAACATCACAAGCCAAGGTGACCTTCCCAGAGCTCATGCTCAGGCATAGTTGCGGGTACAAGGCAAGCTTAGAGGAGAACATTCTGAGAAATTGTAGGGAAATGTACAAAAGTGCTACAGGAAAGCAATGGCAGAAGTCTTACCTGAAGACAAGGAAAATCCACTAGATTTTGAAATGGGCATTTCAGCATTTTCTGACCTTCCAGGAATTTGAAAAAAAAAAACAACAGTTAATACATCATATTTTTGGCTGGCACTTCTTTTATTTGGATCTGGTATTTTTCTGCTGTAAGTTGTAAATTATAAATTTAAAGAGGAAAACAAAGACAAAAAGTCAAACATAGTAAATTATCCTTGTTAAAATGCCTGACAAATTTAGTGTTAAGATTTTTTAACACTAATGAAAACAAACCTACCTTCAGAATGAAGTCTCTTTAACTGCCACCATTGCTGTGCTTGAGTTCTGTGTCATACTGAAGCAGCCCCTTAGTACCTGTGTAAGACTAAACACTTTGGCAGAAATGAAGCGTGCTCAGTAACGTTCACAATCAGCAAATAAAACCACATGAAAAGATGGACCCACCTTCTGCAGAATGAGTCAAAGGACACTTGAGAGGTTTGATTCTAACCAAAACCATTTTGGTGTAGATTGACTTTGTCCTTACTCAGATCTGCATGTCTCCCCAAGCATTTGTTGGAAACCTAATCATCTCTACAACAGAAGGCTAGGGAGATAGGCCTAATGGGAGGCTGAAGCCTCAACCCGAATTTACTGATACTGACTATGAAAAGGCCTGAGGCTGTGAGTTTGACCACTCTTATACCGTGTGATGTTTACTGCTGTGGGACTGCATAGCACAAGGCCCTCACCAGATGCCAGCCCCTGGATCTTGGACTTCCCAGCCTCCAGAAGAGTAGGAAATAAATTTCTGTTGTTTATAAGTTACTCAGCCTCAGGAATTTTATTACAGTAGCACAACACACTCTGTTCTCCGCTTTCAACCTCCTTGTACTGTGATGTACAAACAAATACAGGAGACATAACTGATACTGTTCAAAAGACCAATCAGAAGCAGATCATTCATTTTGGAACTGAGACTTAAGGCTTTTAGTACTGAGGCCCCTAGTTTTACATGAGAACCCATAGTTGGAAGAATGAGAGCTTACCCAATGTCATCCCACAATTCAAGTTCTCAAAAAGTTCCACTGACCATGCCAGGCAAGTGTGGGCCTTGGCCACTGGGCAGGGATAACAGCTGTGGAGAAAGCTGTCGTGATGCCAAATTGTTTGCTGTATCCTACAGCCTGAGTGAGCTGAATGCCAAGGGGAAATCTCAGAGTCTATGAATTCTAATCCCGGATCTGTTGATAAAGAGTTTTGGTCACAGTGTCTTAAAACTCCCTCCCTTTGTCTCAGGCTCTTGGTTGAGCAAGCAAGGGATAATTGCTTTAAACTGATAGAACAGACAGAGGTCTGAGACACAGCCCAGAAGAAGGGAAAAGCAGCAGAGCATTCTACCACAGGTGCTTCTGATTGCTGGGGTTGTTTTTAACCCTGATATGTTACAGAAACCATATAATCAACCTGTGTGTTTTTCCATTCAGCTCTTCTGACCACTTGAATACATTTTAACAGTCTATTCTGACAACCCTCATGTAATCACAGTGTGTTGGTTTGTATACAAATTAATATTAAAAATTAATATTTTGAGATTTTCAAAACTCAGAAAAGATCAGCCTCTTCAGAGAAGAGCTGACACTGAACCACATTCAGAGGCTTCAGTGTTTCAGATTCAAGGAAAAATGAGACTTGGGGTGGTCAGGGATATGCTCAGCACTTGCTCAAAGCATACTAAGATCATCCCGACATGGTGATCATAACCATCCTCATCCACATACTAATCGGCCAACATGTACTGAGCACATACTTTATGCCAACACTGTACTAAGCATTTTACATTTGCCTTTGCATTTAATTTTTACAACAAATTTCGTAGGCAGGTTCTATTATATCCTGGTTCTAATCCTGGCAAAGAGGACAAATGGTCCAATAATGAAGTGGATTTTATCAACTATGACCAAAATTCTTTACCAACAGTGGACAGTGGATTATATCCTTGTTCTAAGTGACAGAACTGAGGGTCAGGGAGTTTGAATCACCTATAGGACTCCTGGCCAGCACATGACACTAAGTCCAGTCCATGTGTCAGGAATGGAGGCCTTGTGTCACTTGTAGTTCCTTCCGATATGCCCGCTTCCCTTTGCCCAGTTCTCCTCCAATCTCAGCTACCACGTCAGATCTCTGAGACGTCCTCCACGACTTTGCAAGGCTCAGATTTGCACCTTTTCTCCAGAGTGCCACCTCCTCTCACAGTACTGGTAACACTGCTTCATTACTGGCCCCTTTGTCCACTGCCCCCTTACAACCCTGAGGTGAGGCAACTGTCTCGTTCACTTTGGTCTATATATCATGGCCCCTGCTCACAGCAGATGATGATGAGAAAACTATTTTTGAATACATGGTCAACTGAAAATTTACTTGGCGTGATGTTTTGGTTGTCTATTGCCAAGCAACAAACTTAGCCAAATTTTGTGGCTTAAATTAACAACTATATTATAATCTCACATGGTTCTGTGGTCAGGAATTAGGCCTTTGAGGAGACGTCTCATCTCGCTCTCTGTCTTCCAGAGCTTCTTCATGCACCACTAAGATGACTCCAGAGCTGGCTAGAGAGGCACCACTGGCTAGAGAGGCACCACTGGACATAGGCACCACTATGTCTGGGGCCTCAGTCTTCGCTGCCAGCTAAAGTCCTCAGTTCTCTCCCAGGCAGTCTCAGGGCCTCTGTCTCATGCACTTCACTGTGCTGTCTCTTTGGGAATGTGCCTGGTCCTCAGCACCAGAGTATAGGGTCTCAAATCATTAAAGCCAAACATGGCTAGTCTCAAGGTACAGAATGGGCAGTGACATCTCTTACCCTTCTCTTGGTAAAAGAGCATGGTACTGGGAGGCCTGGTTCCCTGGGGATCATTTTTGTCAGCCAAATTACCCATCATTTAATAAAGCCATCTCCATCCTACATTCAGATTCCAAAGAAACATTAATCAGAAGCAAACTGATAATGCCATGTGGTGGCTCACAACTGTAGTTCCAGAAGCTCAGGAACTAAGACAGGAGGATCACAAGTTCTAGGCCAACTGAGCAGCTTAGTTAGCCAGGTTTCAAAACAAAAATTTAAAAGGACTGGAAGCATAGCTTACTCTGAAGACCTTGGTTTCCATCCCCAGCATCACAAGAAAAAGAAAATACTGATCCAGAGAAGGCGAGTACCTTTGCCTACCCCATCACCACAATTTAAGGAAAAACCTATAATTGAAGTTGGGGTTTCCAGAGAGTCTGGGACATATAAATAACCAGCCAGGGGGGCAGTGCCTTATCAGAAATCCTTAAGATGCTCTGTTCAGTGGGTGAGATGAGCCCCTATCTAACAAAACGTCTCTGGCCATGTCCAGATTCAGTCTGTGTTGTAACTATGGTTTTTTCTTGCCTTACAGCACCTTCCTGTCTGTCAGTTTATCTACCTTGCACCCCAGGCTCCTAAGACCATTGCTACCACCTCTTAGAGCATTGCTAGTTTTTACTTAGATGCCCTTTCACTGAATTTAGCCTGAGGAGTGTCTGTCTTTGTTTGTACAGGGATCTTCCTCTCACCCTATGAAGCCATTGCCTAGTTTTTTTAAGGATCATCCAATTCCCTTAAACCTCATGTCTCTGGAGTTGCTATTTTAAGGTATCCTTTCTTTGCAGTTGAAGACATTTGCTTCCAATGCATTTAAGAATTCTCTGGGTTTTGTTTTTATCATTATTGGTTTGTTTTAGTTTCTTTTGTACTCAAACTTTGTGGCAGGGTATCTAGTCACAGGAGTATGATGCCCTACTTATCATGAATAATTATACTGGTCAGCCACTTGGTAAAGCTACAGATTAACATTTTTTCTTGAGGATCAATGGAGAAGACTGTGTTGTTTTCTGATATAAAAGTTTCTAACAGGATAATAGAATGTGATGCTTCTAATGTGGCCCTCAGGGATATTAGTAGATAGGCAAAAGAAATACAGTTTTACAGTCCAGAGTTTGGAGCATCATTCTCTCTTTCATCTGAAGGCCAGGTCCAGCTCTGAGGCCACACATGCTCGACATACAGGGCCTAAATAAGAAACAGAGCTGGGCCCAGGACAGAAAGAGTATGAAGTGAAACAGAAATCTTCTGAGTCCAGTCGCTGAAACCAGTTCTGGCTTGAGACCAGCTGATTTGCCTGAATTAACTATAGAGTTGAGTGTGGGGGAAACCTGCCCAGCTGTCCTACCCAGGACACCCTAGTAAGTCTGTATGATCCAACGTTTGCTCCCCATCCAACATGGACAGGACCTACAGGCCCCCATCCTTCTGCAATCTCCAAAAAGTCAAGAGAATACTTTCTTACCAATGAAGAAGTTTATCTCGGCTAGGCGTCTCACACTCTTCTGGTCTCACACTCTTCATCCTTTTAAAAATGGTTAAAGACTCAAAAACGCTTTTGTTATGAAGCCAGTTTATATCTGTTGTCATTTACTGGCTTAAAAATCAAAACCAAGCAAAAATATTTACCTTTTAATTCGTTTAAGAATAATAAACTAATTACATGTTGATGTAATTCACATTTGAATGAAAAATGTTTTCCAAACACTTTAATGGGAAGAGAGGCATAGTTTATTGTTTTGCAAATTTCTTTGACATCTAACTTAACAAAAAATAGGTTCTTCTTTATTTACTTATCTATTTATTTTATTTTATTTCAGTCTGTTTGAGGCAGGGTCTCCCTGTGCAGTTCAGGCTGGCCTTGAGTTCACTTTGTAACCCAGGCCAGTCTTGAACTCACAATGATCCTCCTGGCTCAGCCTCCCAAGCGCTGGGATTACAGGCATGCACTGCAATGCCTGGTTAATAACCAGATTCTCATACATGCTTTCTATTTCATTCTGTTGTGATGTGTTACTTTGGTTGAACTCCGGCCTCACTCAGATACACAGCTGTGAAGGACAGAGGTATTTTGATGGCCATTTCAGGCAATTATGAATATCCTGTGATACTGCATCCAAACTTCCTAAGTACAGTTTCTGAGTAATTGGCTGAAACATGGAATCTGAAATCAAGTCAATAGATTTTTGTATTTTGTGACTTCAAAATTCACCGGTCCATCTTGCGTCCTGAATTGAGTTTGTTTTTAATCTCATGAATAGTTTTTGATGCTGTGTCACAATCTTTATTTTCAAGAGGAAACTAAATAAAAATCTCTGCTTAGTGGCAAAAAATAAAAGTCAGTACTAGAAAAGTAGGTGTGGCATAAAAGAGCAAGGTGATACAGGTAGCATCAGGGATCATGATGGGAGAACAAGCCTGGAGATGAGGCTAAAGAACACCTGAAAGACTGTAAAAAGAAAACCAAGACTTTAATCTTTTAAAAATCAGCACTTACAGCCCCATGTCCAAGTGTTCAATAAGAGGATCCCATTGAACTACACTCTCAGAACAGTCGGTGAAGTAGGATTTTTTCTGTCTCACAAAAGAGAGGTAAGGTACTTGCGATCAAAGAACTAGGAAATATAGGACAGGAACCAGGCACTTCTGAGATGGCAATTTGTGATTGTTTTCTTTAAAATGATTTTTAAAATTCCAAACAAATACAAACTTTTTCATAAAACAACCCCCCCCCAAAAAAAGGAAGGTAAAAGCCTCTCCTCCTTGTTCTTCACTCTTTTCCCTGTACGCTGTGGTGAGTTAGTAGCAGCCAATACACATACTTTATTTTTACCCAACAAAAGCCCCTGCTCTTAGGCTCTTCATGGTCCTGCCTACCACAGACAATGAGGGATCCCAGAGCAGATCCCAAACTCTCTTGGTGTTGGGAGAACCACCAAAGGAGCAGGATAAATGAGCTGAGACAACTGACCACCGAGGACTAATCACGTTTCCGTGACTGTGCGTGGATTCCTTCCTTGCTACTTCCCAGACCTTCTTAAGACTAGTGGGTTTGAAGAATTTCTGTGGATCACTTTTCACTGTTGTGAGAGAAAGAAGAAAAACTCCACAAAAATCAAACACCACGGTGATGGAGATGGATGGTGAGGGGTTTGTGAGAAGATGCGAACCCCTTGGCTGCCCTCCAGCGGTTTGAGATGCAAAGTTGCTACCAATAGGAGTCCGGGCAAGTGCTCAGAAACAAGGGAAGCCAATCCCGTGCCTTAGAGGCTTTCTCCACAGTTAGACACTTGACAGTGAGAAGTCTACTGTGAATTTACCTAGCCTAGCCCTTCCCACTGTGAGTTAAGTAACTTTCTGAATTGTAATTTCTAATATTTCCCAGAAGTATCAACCAAAATTATCTACTTATTACCTCCTAGAATAGAATGTGTTTCTCTTGGTTGTTTCCTTTTTATGGGCAGGGATGTGCTTATTATTTTGTTTTTAATTTTTTGAAGCATTTATTAACAGGAGTTTAAATGCCTTTGCAAATCACAGGCATCTCTCTTACTCTTTGTGGAAGCAGTCACCAGACTACCGTGAGGCTGGAGTTGAAGCTCAGTGCAGAAGAATATGTGGACGACCAACTCAGCATCCACGACCGAGAGAAACGCCTAAGTGTTTCAAGATTACAGAGCCGAAAAAATTTCTTTCTAAAATATTCATCTTAGGAAGTGTCTGTGGAAGGGGATTTTTTGTTCTCTTTGGTTGAGTCAGAATCACTAATAATGATGCTGGGTCCCTCAGAAAGCCCCCTGAAGAGTTTGTCACTGTTCTCATTTTGTTTGTTATTCAGTGCTTGTTACAT
Source organism: Chinchilla lanigera (assembly GCF_000276665.1). NCBI lineage: Eukaryota > Metazoa > Chordata > Mammalia > Rodentia > Chinchillidae > Chinchilla > Chinchilla lanigera. The sequence goes on along the minus strand of NW_004955444.1, from coordinate 8,069,987 downwards.
TCTTAGACTTTCTTCGCCCTGTATCCCTCCTCTCACAGCAGCACAAGCGGAGTGATGAAACCTCCAGCAAATGCTTACTTCTCCTTTCCTCTCAACCCCTGCCCCGTTTCTGCCCGGTTCCCAGCCTCAGATAGATCTCACTTCTCCAACTCAAATTCCTAAGGGAAAACGAGCAGCCGATCAGTTCGCGAGGGCTTTTGGATGCTTTGGGCGGCTCCAGAGCACACGGCAGGCGTGCCAGGTACAGCCAAGTGTGTTTTAAGACACTTCAGGCTGTCCCGATAGCAACCTTTGCCCGGAAACTCCCGCAATTTATACTCATTGCTCCAGACTTACTAGAAACTGGCCATTTTCCCTTTTTACAAAAGTAACGTAAGTCTTAGCACTAGACAGTTTATGAAATCATGGAGCAGAGAAATTCTGAGAAAATATTTTTTCTTTTTTGTTGGAGAAGTAAAATTATAGGTTTATAAAGTGGCCATAAAAATAAGCTTGCAGGGCACAAAATCAGTACTTTGTACATATGGGACTCAGTGACTTCCACCTGGGAGGGAGGGAGGGAGGAAGAGGCAGAAAATCTGTGCCTCTGCCCCTGAAATGCCCAAGGGAATAGAATTATAAAAACAAACGCTTTAAGTCTCATTCTTTTATTTATGAAAATTTTCGCCAATATTTTCTCATTTATCCCAACACGTGTTCTAATTTCTATTGACTATAAATGTAGCTGTTTTCTCAGGGTTTTCTTTCTCTGTTTTTCTGATTGTCTGTTCTTTGGGGACACTTCTTTTTTACAGTGTGATCCTGTTATCTTGAAACCGGACCCAGTCTTTTTTCTGTTTATTTTTGAAATGGGATCTCACTACACGGCTCAGGCTGGCCTCAAACGATAAGTCCTGCGCCATCAGCCTCCCAGGCAGCTGAGATGAAGGCAGGGGCCACTGTGCTGAGCTTTGGGCTCAGTCTTAAAATAAGCTTGCAGGGTACAGTCTTAGTACTTTGCAAAAACCTGTGAGACTCAGTGAATTGCAATGTCCTCCTTTGCCTAGGCGTTTCCTCTGGATGCCTCTGGGTGTCCCTTAGTAGCCAGCATTGAGTGGCCCTGCTCACTGAAAGTTAGCAGGTTTGCTTGAATATGCTATGGCAGTGGGGGTAAGCCTCCCGCCAGTGTGCTACAGTGGACTGTGTGTGTCCCTGAAAACTAAAAGGTTCATCATCCTTGTGCCGTGGTATTTATTCCTGAGGCAATCTTCCAGGTAGGCTGATATCGGTCCACTACAGGTGAGAAAACTGAGGCTGAGGGGGTTCACGATCTTGCCCTGTGGGGTGGCATAGCCTCAGTGTCAAGCAGGATTTTTTAGACATTCTTGTTTTCTATAGCCAACATACTGACCTCCCTCCTCCCCTTCATCAGCAGACCTAATTTGTTGGAGGATTTGGAGATGACCTTGATTAAGGTCTGGCCTTCAGCAGACTCCACCCTCAAGGCGCTGGACATTCAGATCTCAAAACGGAAGTTCCTTTGATCATGTGAGGTTTTCCTAGCACTAGTTACGGTACTTCCGGCTCCCTTTCGCCAGAAAGCTCCTGATGCCACACAGTGCAATGTAATTCCCACCTCCTGCTCCCAGCGGGCATCTGGCAGCTGAAGACTGGGTCCCAGGGACTGGGTTCTCCCTGGGTTCTAAATAAAGGCTCGAGAAAATGGTGTCTGAAGGCAGCGCTCTGGAGCTTGGATTCTGTTTAATCCAAACCAGGAAGTCCTGCACCCCACCGCCCTCTCACCTCCTGACACAAATCCAGATGCGTTTTCTTTGGTCAAGAAAACTGCTCTTTGACTTTATGAAATAGCAGGCAGAACCCCAGATTGGGGCCGTTGTTTGAGTAGTTTTAGCCTTCACTCTTTTCTAAATGTTCAAAAGGATCGCTTTTAAAGAGATCAACCTTTTAAAAATTGTTATGGATTTTTTCCAAGTTATTGCAGTAAAAATGGAAAAAAATAACATGGAAAATTAAGTAGTGTATGTTAAAAAACGCCAAATCGTTTTTTGTTTTTTTCTTTAAAAAAAAAAAAAGGATTTCTGCTGAAATACAAATTGTTTTCCTACAGCTATTTTCTGCCTTAGACTTCGGGTCCCGGGAGTTTGGAGGGTGGAGTGAAGGGATTCTTAAACCACTTTTAACTGTGAACACTGGGATGTACTTTAGGCTGGGAAAAGCATTCTGTGCGTGCGTGCGTGCGTGCGTGTGTGTGTGTGTGTGTGTGTGTGTGTGTGTGAGAGAGAGAGAGAGAGAGAGAGAGAGAGAGAGAGAGATATGAACCTGTATCAGCTTTACAACTGCATGACTCTCCGGGAAGTCCTGGGTCTCAAAAACCTCTCAGGGGCTTTATCAGCACTCCAGTTCCTGCTTACCCAGAATGCCTATGGCGAGGAGAATAACTACAGAGACGAACGAGCAAACGTGAATATGACTGTCCCAGAAACAAGGAGCTAATGCCCTGAGCGGAAACCAGCCCCTTTCATCCTAACTTTCAGCCCCAGCTCTCAGTAAAGGGAAACAAAGACCACATTCTGATGCCCCCGGGGACACACAGTCTTCACAACGAGTTTTATTGTTCATAAAAAAATAAATTTATTTACATATGTTAATGACTGTGGAAGCGCAGCCTCAGCAGCGGTGCTGTCCCTAAGCACTGCAAGTGAGGTGGCGGCAGCCGGAGCTCCGGCCGCCTGCCGTGCAGGGCAGAACTTGAGCGCAGAAAGGCAGTGGGTGCGGAAGGCAGCGCTGGGGATGGGGCGGCCAGAGCTCGGAGGAGGAAAGCCTGCGGAGAAAACTTGGGGTGCGAGGGGAGGGAAGTGCAGTCGGCCGCCAGAGCGGGGAGGCTGCAGGGAGCTGTTGGGACAGCGCGCGAGGAGGCTCTGCTTCGAGGAGGGGTGGACGGCGGTGCAGAGAGGAAGGAGGGCGCTTGCAAAGGAGACTTCAGCCAGGGGAGAGCGCCGGCCGGACTGCAGCAAGACGGCGACAGCTCACAGGCAGGGCGAAGCCAGCCTGGCCGGGCCCCAGGGACGCCCCACTGCCGCGTGGAGAGCCAGAGCTGCCGGCCGGGCGGGTGGAAAGCTGGCCCAGCGATGCCACTTTCCTTTCCTGGTGACTTGAAACATCCCCGAAGTGGACCTCACACCAACACGCTGTCTTTCAAGAGGGTCCACAGCGAGCTCTATTTTCTAAAACCTGGAGGCCCGCGCTGTGCGGGAATCGGCCACGACGTGACACGCACGGTACATCTGACGCCCCTGGAAGCTAACCCTAACCCTCGGGCCTAGGTGCTGCGGCGCTGGGCTCAGCGGGCAGCCGGGGGTACATCGCCGAAGACCACCGTGGATTCTGGGTTTGCGGCGCGCTCCGCACTAAGAAGGCTCCTTCCAGCGCTGTGGCCCCGACCCGGGCACCTCCACTGTCCAGCTCCCAGGTCCGGGGAAGGGGGCCCCGGAGGATCCAGAGGAACTTTCTACCCGTCCTCTGGTGTTCTCGCTCTCGCGGCCCTCAAAACTTTGGTTTAACAAATAATCCCATCAGGTGAGTTCGGTCCTATCTAAGCGGTGGTTCCACATAATCTGCTTGCTGCGGAAACGTCTTTGGTGTCAGAGTCCGGGCGTCCTGAGACCACGAACGGCCACGTCTGTAAAATCGAAAAGAGAGTCAGACACTGCCGAGAAACCACGTCTCAAACAGAAACCGGTCTCTTAGGTGATCTCCAGAAATCTCTAGCTCAGCTCTTATCAGTATTGTGGAAATCTGTGTATTTTGTCTCTAGTCTGAGGTTGTGACCTTACTGGATACTATTATGGCAGACATTCAATGTCGGCTCACGAGGACGCGGTAAAACTTTGAGATCTCATCGTTTGTTTAATCCCTCAGCATGAGAGAGGGAGAGACAGAGAGACAGACAGACAGAGAGACAGACAGACAGACAGACACACACACACACACACACACACACACACACACAGAGAGAGAGAGAGACAGAGACAGAGAGAGCTTTCCAAGCAGGGACTTCTACACGCTGGGATGTGATCTGTCTTTCCCAATCCTGGAGAGCTGGTAAGTCAGACAGGGGCTTTCCAGACAATTTGGAATGTGGAAACTGGGCTACTCACACCCATTTTAAAAAATCCAAAAACTCTTTCAGAGCTCAGCTTTCTCTCCTTTAAAGACAGTAAGGGTTGCTGGTTCAAACCTGCCAGGCTCTTTCTTGGAAAACGCTGGGCCAGTGAGATTTGTTATACAGTCTGCAGCGGGTGGTAAACTCAGTTGGAACTAAGATTTATGCTGGAAGTAGGACGTTAGCTAACTGCCGTCAGTAGGCGAAACACCATGCACACGATCAGAATCATGCGAGGGTCGGACCCTCTCCACACGAAGTGGGGAAACTACACTGGGATTCCGTCACCCGTCCCACAGATCTCCCCATGTCCTCCTTCTAGCAGGCCGCCCCCGCCCGGCGCCCGGAGCGCTCGCGGCACTTCCTGGCCCCTCGCCCCGTAGCCGCGCCGTCTCCCTACCAGGTTCACTGGGTGCACGTAGCCGTTTTCGTAGCGGTCCTCCTGCAGCAGCTGCCGCAGGTGCGCGATGTAACTGGAAGCCAGCCGCAGCGTGTCCAGTTTGGACAGCTTGGTGTCAGGAGGGACCCAGGGGAGGCTGGTCTTCAGCCTGGAGAAGGCTTTGCTCAGCACGCGCATCCGGGCGCGCTCGCGGGCGTTGGCCGCGTTCCGCTGGGACTGCTTGCACTCTGCGGCCGAGCCCTTGGGCAGGAGAGGCTTTTTACTGCAGCCAGCGGCCCCGCCACCTGCGCAGCCGCCCGCGGCCACACGAGGCCGCTTCTTCTTGCACCCCGCGAGGTCGCGGGCGGCGCCCAGGGCGCAGCGCTCGTCCTCGCCGTCGGGGTCCTCCTCCTCCGCCGAGGAGTTGTCGCTGGGCGAGGCGTAGCAGCGCTCCGCGCCGCCGAGGGGCTGCCTCTTGGAGGGGGCGGGCGCCGGGAAGCCGCGCTGCAGCCCCCGCAGCTCCATGTCTTCGGGGTCGCTCACCGAGCCGGTGGACATCTCTCCGCGCCCCGCGCCCGCG
>NW_004955444.1:7829898-8064659 GCF_000276665.1 Chinchilla lanigera | reverse complement strand
GGCCGGAGAGCGAGGCCCGGGACCCCGCGCCGGGATGCAGGCTCCGCACGCACGGCCGCGAGCGCTGCCCCGCGACAGGACTATTTATCTGCAGTCCTCGGAGCGAACCACGCGGGCAAAGAGGAGGGGGTTGCAAAGGGGACAAGAGGTGGGACGGGGCGTGGAAGGGGTGGGGACCGCTCTTCTGCTCCCGGGAGCGGCCGGTGGGGGCGGGGGTCAGGGAGCCTCTCTCCGGAGCGGAGCGCGGGGCCCGAGGCCCGTCTGACCCGGGATGTCTGTGCGAGAGGAGTTCTGCGGGAAATGAGAAGCGGGTGCTGTCCCTACCCACCCCACCTCCACCCCAGCTGATCTTCGCGCGCGGCCAGAGATTGCCGGGCCCTTGGAGGCCGCAGAATCTGTATCCCAGCTGCTGCTTCTCTCCCCGCTTTTTAACAAAACTCAGTGTTACAAGTTCGTCCCTCAGGATGTATAACTGCTTACATCCAAAGCTTGTCCGCCAGAAGGGAAAGAACAAAACAAGCGATCGACACCATTACGCACCCGACACCTCTCAGTTGCCTCCTCCTTTTCCTTTCAGTCTAGCTTTCTGACTTAAACGGCGCTTACATAGATATTTTTCCGTCTTATTCTTTAACAACAGCTATAATCTACGTATTATTTTCCATCTTGAGCACTCACGGGCGACTAAAGAAAACAAAAAGTCTCAAAAAGCTGTCCTTCGAATCCCTGGCTCTTTGGTGTGCTGGAAGCTCCGTGCCTCCCTGCGCACACCACTGGGCCTTGCATTTATTTCCCATCGCCGTGAGAATTCCCTGCCTGACTTTGTTTTAAAACTGCAATCATGTGATAGAGGACCCCGCTGTAATGCTTTGAGTCGTAGTGCTGGGAGTCCCTTACTATTTTAGAGGCCTTACTAAAAAACAAGCCCCTAGATGCACAATGTGAAGTCTGAGCAATTGTCCTGTCAAAGGGCAAAGCAACACCTAGAATCACCATTCCAACCAAAAATAAAGCACCCCACCTTCACCAGGGAACAACACAATTTCAGGTCTCATAATTTCCTGAGAGGCTGTGGTAATGCCTGGTCAGTGGATGAGCTCCTCTTTTTGGAAATGGATAGCAATGGCTGGAGACTGAGGACCTGGTGCCCTATGAGCAGCCTCCCAAGGAACTAAACCTAGGCCAGGCTGGTATTCCTGGTTTACAGTGAGGGAACTTGAGATTTTGCAGCTGGTCTTGTGGCCCTCCTGCCTTTCCCCCACAAGTCCACAGGCTCCCTGGACAAAGGAGGGGCAGGTGAATGGCTGGGTGCAAGGTCAGTCCAGGACAGAACAAATGCTCCTGCACTGCTCCTGCGACAGGGGTCTGCCCAGGGCCCACCTCATTCCTCAGGCTCTGTCCACCTTGTCACCAGGCCGAGCCTCCCCCTTGGGGTTTGCCTCACAGGAACCCTCCCGGGCCCTCACTCAAAAGTTTTCCCCTTCTACCTTCTGTCTTTGGTTGGGGAGTGGGGTCGGGCTCATTCTGGGACAAGTTAAGTGGAAGGATCTGTTGTCGCCATTCTCTCTGGCCTGGGGAAAGGCGGGCGCATGTATGTGACAGAGCATGAAATCTTTCTTGGAGCCCTTGAACTTGAACTTGACTCCAGGTGAGGGAGGGGAGAGGGATGAAGAGGGGAGCAGCGAGATGTCAGGGGAGAGCAGGAGAGTGCAGGCGAGCTCTCTGCTCTGCCCATTGATGACTTGAGGCTATCAGTACAAATACATGGTCTCACACATTAAGGGCAAGCATATAGGTTTTAAAAATCTGGATTGTTTATACAGGTGCAGAACAAAGTCTTTCTTTAGAAAAGATTAATGGTGGGGAGAGAGCTACATTTCTCTAAACAGTCACAAAAACTGTACCCAGACTCGGTTCTTTTTCTTGAAGCAACTGCCTGACCCTAGCAATTCAGGCTTCTTATTTCTTAGCGTTTGCCTTCCTTCTCTGTCTTTTTCCTTCCCTTCCCTTTTCCCTTTTTTCTCCATCTTCTCCTCTCTTTGCTTTCCTAAGAAAGTCAGTTATCTTAGTTTTGTTTCATTTATTTTTCTTTCATTTTCATTTCCCCTCTGTGTTTTTCTAGTTGTATTTTCTTTCATTTACTCTTTTTTCAAGTTGCAGATGTGTAAGAAAGATTTATAAATGTATCTCATATACGTTTCACATCAATATATAACTACGGTTTGCCTTATATGTTTGTAATATGTTTGTTAACTCGTTCATGATTCTTCCGCTTTTTCTACTCCCTGACTGATCACAACACTCAGAGAGCTGAACCGTGTAAATACATTTCTTTTAAAAGCTATCTTTCCTTCATTGTTTAATGTTAACACACTATAAGTGAATAACAAAGCCTTGATTTTTTTATTAAAAAACACACTGGGCCAAGCAGAGCGGACATGCTTGCAATCCCTGCTGTTTGGGAGGTTGAAGCAGGAAGATCACAAATTCCAGGCTAGTCTCAGCATCTCAGCATCTTGGTCTAAAATAAAAAAATAGTGAGACCAGAATGTTCAGGAAAATAAATCAGACACACAAGTTTAATTTTCCCAGAGTTTCTCCTCTATGAGAAAGCAAAATTATAAATAAAGAGCAGAATAAGAGAGAGATAATAGGAAATAGGGAGATAGATCTTTCTCACATGAGAAGGGGATCAAGACATGGAGGGAGAAGGGGGCAGGTAGGGGATGGAGAACAGAATTAAGCTGTATTATGTACAAGTACGAACTCCACACAGAGAATGTCAACATTATGTGCTACAGATATGTACAGACAACATTAAAATAAAATAAAAAAAACACTGGAACCAATTTCTACTTGGCTATGCTTTTAAAATGTTTAGATTCACAGCAGGTATGTACTGCTGCTTATCGTATACATAGCCATCCGCTGTAACTGTGCAGTGCGGGTAATAAGGCTTGAAGTTACATTATTAAACAAATGTTAATACATTTAATAATATTTCCTAATCCTAGCTTTCTGCTTACTGGTTATATGACTTTTGGCAATGAGGAGCCTGTTTCTTAATATATCAAATGAATTTTTTTTTATAAGGAAGAGCAAATATACAAGCAGGTTTCTACATCAGATCATGGCACATGGGAGAAAATAATATTAATGCTATTAATTGCTTTGCCTAACATGACTCAACTAGTGTCAGAGCCCGGAGCTGCTCAGGCTTTAGATTCCAGAGCTTATTCTGAATTTCAGATGGCACCAGAATGCCTCATTTGCTTTGACTGCAGGCTTTTAGGGTCTGATGTACACAGTTCTATTGAAAAACATTTTCTACACTCTCAGGATGGTCCTCACTGAGAAAAAAAAAATGGATGGGGCTTCATTAAAACTTTCTTCCCCAGAAGTTTTCTCATGAATTCCAAGCACTTCTCCAAGCCTCACTTTATCAACTGGAAAAAGAAACGCAATACAAAGCCTAGATCAGAGCTGTTGAAGTATTAAATGAGGTCGTGGTGTAGGTGAGATCAGCTTGTTGAGGTGTAACACAGAAGGGTGCGCAATATATAAAAATACTTAAAAATTCAGACTTTTAAAAAAGGAGCAGTGTAGTCAGATGATAATTACAGACCATAGGAAAAAAGGCCTGTCCCCACCAGAACTGCAATACTATTGTCTGAGGAAGTCTGGAGCCCTGGTGAGATGGGTTGAAGGGCTGAAATTGAGACCCTGCCTCAATTCTTTGCAAGGAGTAGGTGTTTGCAAGACAGCCATGGCTGTGCATATGGATGGGTAGAGAGCTCCTTAGGTGACACTGCTCCCACCCCACCCTAAAGCCTCCAGATGTCCTGTACTTTCTCGTTCTCTTTGTCTTTTGCTTTTTGGTGGTGGTACTGGTGTTTGAACTCAGGGCCTTGTGCGTGGTAGGCAAACATTCTACCACTGAGCTACATCCCCAGCTGCAGGAATTTCTTATACTTTTGAGGAGTTGTGTGCCTTGATCCCGAAAAACAAAGCAGCTAGATCATCACTGGCCAATACGGGAGACACTAGCCCTATGAGGCCACTGGACACTTGAAACATGACTGCTCATGCACTTCCATGAAAAATGCACACTGACTTTGAAAACATCCTATGAGAAAAGAATGTAAACTTTCTCATGAATATCTAGACTGCTAGCTGCATGTCAAACAATGCTAACATTTTTGGATCTATTCAGTTAAATGAAATATATTGAAACGCATTTCACATTTTAACTTCTGTGGTAACTGAGAATCTAGGATTCCATATGTAGGCCCTGCTAGCTCGTAACTTGGGTATGAATCTCATAGATTAACTATGGAACTACACACAGGGCCTCCTGTCTGCTTCGGTGTTCACTCTGAACCCCACGCTTGGAGGGCACGTTCTAAGGGACACAACAACAGTGTGGGCAGCCCACACTGTATCATGTTTGCCTACTTCCCTTGTCATCTGGCCTATGTCTCCATATATACCTGACCTTGAACAATCCTGCACACCCAAGCACAGAGAGATAATTCTGGTTGGGTTTCCACAGCCCTTTGTCAGTGAAACCTTCACTGCCAGGGGCGAGTTTCGTTCCCCAGCCTGGATGTTCAGCTCTGCAGTGAGGCCCGGCTCCATTACCCAATTCGTGGGCCTTTTCCCAGCTGCACTGAGGTCAAAGCACTACACCCAGGACAGCTAGAAGACGGTTCCAGCCCATGTGCTGTGCCAGCCGTGTGTTGTGCAGATCACTGCGTGTGTGGGCCAGGGGCAGCTCACAGGATTAAGGCTGATCCCTGGCCCTGGCAGTTCTTTATTCCTGTGCTCAGTGTGCAGCCCTGGGTCCTCCTCCAGATCCAGGACAAACTGGGGTCACCAGGAATATTGACTCTTGCTGGCCTGAGACAAAGCGGAACTCCCTTCACCAGGCTGGCGGCCATGAGGCCTGGCCCTTAGGGAAAAATTGTCCTGGAGGGCAGGAGGCACCTGCCATACCTGAAAGCGCCTGTCCCTCGCTGCTTTTATGCAAGAATTTGTGATGGTGGTTTTAGCCCCACCCCTCCCCTGTGCCTCGGTAGGGAGGCCGGTGTCCAGGAGCATCAGGATTCTGGAGGCTGCATGTAAGGAGAAAGGCAAAGATTAATAGTGAACAGTGGGGCCACGGCAGAGGAGGGAAGACATAACACTCAATAGAGAGGCAATTTCATCTGCCATTTAGGATAGAAGAAAGTCCTCATTTACTTTCTATACAGCTAAACATGTGGGTGGTTTCAGGTAAGGTTTTTTTAAAGCTTTGTCTTTTAGATCTTAGAGACCCTCAAATCCCAAGTATAATGTTGTATATCTCTAGCAAATGACTTTGAATACCTGATTAGCAAAAGAAGATCAGCTCTCAGGCAGAAAAGGAAGCCTGCTTACACAGTCCCTGGTCTTTAGTTATGATGTCAGAGAAACCCGAAGGATGTGCTAGTCTGGGTTAGAACAGCGGCTTCTGGGTCTGAGAGCAATCTTATTTTAAAATCTCCTCTGAGGCACCCTTTCATTCTTAGGCAGAACCTAAGAGAGTTCCCTCTTGGGGGATTTCCTGTCTGTAAGTACTTTTGATTTTTATTGGCAATACTTGGAAGCCTGAAAATACTCTGTTACTGAAACAGCTCTTGAAATTGTGCTCCTAGCTCTGGTTTCCAGTGTGCGGTCTCAGGTTTTGCTCGATTTAAGTGTACAGTTAGTAAGAGAGAAATGTCACCCTACCGTATGGCATGGCCTGGATTAGATTATTTGCATGATATGAGATTAACTTCCTTCACCCCTCCCCCCAACTCCAACCACTCAAAAAGAACTTCAATAGATCATCAGGACATGGAGCCATTTAGTCCAATTTTTCTTGTTTTCTTTTTTAATTTTTACAACTTTCTTTCCTTTTGGCTTATTTGCACTGCTGTGCCTAGTTAGTAGAAAAAGTAATAAAACTGTCCAGCTATATTCCTCCTTAAGGCTGAGAACTTCTGCTGGAAACAAGGAGATAAAGTATTCAAATGCTACCTTTCGCCACCCTGTCCCTATTCACATTAGGCTGTCATATTTAAGCAGCTCTCTTCAGGAAACAGAGGACCGGAATTAAAATAAACAAGAAAAGAAAAAGACTAAATGCAAGCTCAGTGAAGGCAGAGACTACCTTATTCATGTAAGTGTCCTATCAGTGTCTAGGAGCTCATGAAAGGAGCTATCTATGGATTTCATGACTGAGGATATTCACAGACACAGTGCAATCTGTCCCCTTAATTAGTCGGAGACACACACTCATTATTTGCTCATCATTCAACCATTCAATTTAATTCAATATTTTCTACCCTACTGCCTATATTTTGAGAGACCCAGGTATGTTTCTTTGTAACTGTGGATGGACAGCTAAGGAACATTCCCTGCCTCACCTGTAATTGGTATACCCATTTATCACACCCTGTGCTCTCCACAACCCCAAGAGTTACTCTACGAAACTGAAAAATTACATTTACGAAAGCTCTGTTTTCAGGACTACTTCTAGTACCACAGTTTTCTTCTTACAAAAACGAACTCCATCTATAAGTATAATGTGTAACTTTTCCTGTTTAAACAAGTTCTAAATTTTCGTAAAATCTCAGGGATCCACAGGCCTACACTGCCTCCTTGAGAAACTACTCAGAAGAGAAATGGCCTTGTCCAGGGCCCTAAAAACGTCCACAGATTTAATGGTGAACGGGGAAGGAGGCTTCAGAGACAGAAAGGTAATAATCAGAGCAGTTGAGAGGAAAACCAAGCAACTAGTGTTATTGAAAGCGAGGGAGGAGTTCTAGGAAATCACGGTGAGGATTTCCAGCTGAGGTTGTCTGGTACACTCAGAGTTTGAAGGTTTCGCCTGCACACTAAACATATAGCAGTGAGGGCCAGAGTGTAACAGTGTCTCACTGAGCCAAGGTTGGAACAGAAAGTGGATGTCGGGTGGGACTGACGTTGAGCCCAGGCCCCTGGGCCTCCCCAGACAGGCCCATCCAGGAGTTAAGTTCCTTTGCAGATAAGGGAAATTACGGTCCCGTGTGTGGAAGGCGAGTGACCGGGGTCACTTTGTATTAGGGTGCAGGACGAGGTAAGGGAACAAAAGCAGGGCGGCCCCATCAGACCATCCTATTGGCTTTCATGGGGTCATTTGAGCTTTATTTTTCTCTAATGACAGGCCATATTTTCCTGCTTGTATTGCATACCTGGTAACTTTTGGATGGATGCCAGACATGGTAAATTTTGCCTATTGGGTCTTCAGTCATTTCATATTCCTGTACGACTGGTCTGTGTTCTGGGATGCAGTTAAGTTACCTAAAAATTGTGTGATCCTTTTGAGTCTTGCTTTCAAGACGTGTACAATTTGCTTCAATGACTGAGGCAAGATCTTCCTGAGCACTCAACCCAATGCCCATGGACTGAGATTTTCCAGTCTGGCAGGGGCAGGTGTTATTCCTGGCTCTGTATCTGTCCCCAGTACCTCTGTTTTTGTTCGTCCGTCACTTCTGGTGATTTCCTCACACTCTTAGGATGATTAGCTCACTACTTCAGGGGGAGCCTCTGCAGATTCCCAGAGAACTCTCTCTTCTCTCTGGTCCCCTTGAGACAGGCCGGCTTGCCCATTATCACCGGCGTTCTCCTTGCTGGAGGGGACATAGTTTTCCCAGAGGCCTTCCTCCACTTCCCTTTGCTCCCCCTCACCTCCCAGCGAACTGGGACAACTTGGTTCAGTTTCCTCCCTGGCTGTCTGGCAGTATCCTCTCTGGCTATCTACCTGCCACACTGTACTCCAAAAGGGGTGCGGTGGTTCTCCTCCCCCACTCTGGTCACTTCAGAGGCTACTATCACCAAAGGAGGGGCAGCCTGGGTATGATCAGATAGGGAGGGATCTGGGCCTCTTATCACGTCCTGAAGCGTCACAGCTAGCTTTCTAGAAGATTCTCTGGTTTCAGCCTGTGCCTCCCCTTGAGGCACTAAGCTAGGCCTGCAGCTATTACACAAGCTACAATCCCCAGCCTTTTCTTGGGTTTAGTCTAATAAGGCTTCCTCTGGTGCACCCCCTCCAGTGTGCTGCAGCACAGGCCCAGATAAAATGAGACTTGCTTTAGTATTCCCGGAACCTTGCTCGTGATTTATTTTTTGGGTAGTGTGGGCTCCAAAAGTCCTGTAAAGCCTCTTAGGAATCTCCTGAGTAGTGTAGACAGGGCAATTGTTTCAAAAGACAGAGCAATAACAGTAAAGCCGTTAGCACCCAAGAGCTCCAGAGGCCAGCAGCCAGCAAAGACCAGCACTGGGTAGTGTGGCCCAACAGAGTCTGGCACAAGTTGACATGTGGTGGTGAGAGGGCTGACATCAGGCAGTCAGCAGCAGCTGGCTACATCGACTGTAGGCGTCTCGCATTATCTGGTGCCATCTGGTGACACCAGACCGCTAGCAGAGTTGCACTTTGCTGCTTCATGATTTCCATCTGATCCCAGCAAAAGAACCCTAGGGTGACTGGCAACACCCTCTTCTGCAAAGACTGGCTGCTTTGGTCTCCTCAGTCCGTCAGCTTTGTCTTTTCTACTCAGTGAGTCTGTCTGGCTCCTGAGCCTCTCTGTTTGACTCCACAGCTGGCAGACTATTAATTGTAGGGTTCCCATATACCTGGGTCCACTTTCCTGTGCTGCTTCACACCCATTTCTTCTTATTTTTTGCCTATTTTATGGTTGTTTCAGGCAGAAAGATAAATCTCATCCTTGGCCATAAGTGGAAGTCTTTGGACACCTTAATTGGAATTTATTTTGCTTTTTAAGGGTGAGAGTTGCTTCACTATGTTTCTGATTTGAGGAGCAGATGCTGGAAAAGAGGAAGAGAATAAAGATATTAAAATTATGAGGAAGAGAAATGAAACATAACGTGCAAAATCCTCGGGTAGGTGGAAAGAGATTCCGAGGTAAACCTCTGTGCCTGAAGCAACAGGAAAACAGTGTAAGATGCCTCTCCTGATCAGTGTAGGTTTGTACTGGGGAGTGAAAGAAGTTAGCCCCGGTAGTCTCTACCCTCACTGGTGTATAAATTAGGTTATCTACTTCAAATGAGTAGGAACTAGGATCACCAGAAATGGGAACTCTTGTGGAATAACCACACTGGCTAATAAAGAAGGATCTGAGTAGGGGCAAGGTAAAGTATTTCCAAGCAGTGCTGAGTGTTCAGGAATTGCTGAGGTTAACTGACAAGCACTTACACCCATTAATAAACATCAAGCGGTCTAGCCCAGTGATTGACATGTAGTGATTTACAATAAGAAATGGTTGAATCTGGTTAAGATTACCTCTTTACAACTTTAGCAACAACTTGCAAGGATGACTCATTAGGGGGTTTACTGGGTTAGTAATCTAGGAACATGGAATTTGTAAGAGATACTCTGAGAGATTTAGATGAAGTACCTGTCATTGGGCCCATGACATGCAGCAGAGAAGCAAAATGAAGCCATGCTTTTATTATATCTCTTTGGGATCAGTAGAAAGGGAAGGATTTGCAAACATATAGTACCATGATGTGGTACAAATTTTGGGGATGCCACTGACAGAGTACAAAGTGGAAGAGTCGTGGTCTATTGACCATTGAAATATATTTCTCGAATCTTAAAATAAAGATATTTCTCATATCTTTCAGCTATCCCTTGTTTTTAAAATGGACTGAGGACTGAAATGAATGATTACAGGTACCATTCATACATAAATCTAAACCACTCTTCAAAATTTAAGTATTAGATGATTTTTAAAGTAATACAACCCAGGGCTGGGGATTTAGCTCAGTGGCACAGTGCCTGCCTGGCAAGCGCAAGGTCGTAAGTTCAATTCCCGGTACTGGAAAAAACAAAAAACAAAAGTTAAAAAAAAAAGTAATACAACTCACAGCTGCTTGGAGCACAATAAATTTTAAATCAATAATGAACCTTTGATTTCTTAGTATTAGTTATAGGACACTCATTGACATTTGGTAAAGAACTTAACATGTAAATAAAAGTAGAGTACTTCAGGTTTCCACCAATCTGCTGCTTCTTTCTTTCTGGATTATAAACTCTAGCATTTTCAGATTTTATAGATAAAGGTACTGAGGTTAAGAAAGATAAAGTTCCTTGTTCAAAGTTACAAAAGCAGTTGGAGGGGAATTTCAATGTCTAGATTAAGAACCTACACTCTTGTTAGCAGTATCATCCAGAATCCAGATATTTGTCCAGATATTTTTCTTAATGTTTCTGTGAAAGCATTTTTAAAAGATAAGATTAGCCTTAAATCAGTAAACTTCTAGAAAAGCAGATTATCTTTTATAATGTGAGTGGGTCTTGTCCAATCAGTTGAAGGCTTTTAAAGGAAGAAAACTGATTTCCCAGGAAAAAGAGCGAATTTTATTAGCAGATTGTTTTTAGAACAGAACTGCAACTCTTTCCTTCATCTTCCACCCTGCAGATTTGCCAGCATCTACAATTGTGTAAACCATGAGTGTTGATTAAAAAAAATCATTGTGTTAAAATATAAATCACATAACATTTACTTCCTAGGCATTTTTATGTTCATTTGAGAATGATTAAGATAGTACTCAGCAGTACTAAATACATTTGGGAGTAACAATTACCACTGTCCATCTCTATAACTTATTTTCATCTTGTAAAATGGAACATTATAGCCATTAAATCATAACTCAGCCCCTTATGTCACATACTTTTTGATTTTGTGTGACTATCTTATTTCCCCAAGCATTATGTTCTCAAGATTCATTCATGCTGTATTATATGCCAGTGATATCTTTCCTTTTCATGGCTAAATATTTCATTGCATGTATGTGTCACATTTTGTTTATTCATTCATCTGTCAGTGGATAGTTGATTGCTTCCATATTTTAGCTACTTTGAATAATGGTGTTATGAACATAGGTGTAAAAATATTTTTGGGAACCTGCTTTCAATTTGGGGCATATATTCAAGGGTAATAACTCTGCACCATATGGAAAGTCTATTTTTAATTTTCTCCCACTCTCTTTTTAGTCTATTGCTAGTCTTTCAAGATAAATAATTTTTAAATTTTTATAAGAACTAATTTTTTATGTTTTCTTTTCTTATCTGTTTTTTTTTTTGTGTGTCATATCCAAGAATTGGCAGCCAAATGCAGCGTTGTGAAGCTTTTTTTCCTATGACTTCTTTACGAGTTTTGTAGTTTTAGCTCCCCTGTGTAGATCCTTCATTCACTCTCAGCTAATTTTTGTATGTGAAGCTCAGTAAGAGCCTAAGTTTGTTACATGGCATAAGGATGTACAGTTTTCTCAGAACCATTTGTTGAAAAGGCTGTTCTTTCTCTATGGAATGGTTCTGCTGCCTTTGTAATGACTGATAAAGAGGGATGCCTTTTTTCTCCTCAATTTTTGTCTCAGTTGGGAGCATTGAATCCATTTACATTTAAAGGAAAGTGGTACCTTGGTTTGTGAACTTAGCTCATTCCTCAATTCTAGAGGAGATATTTTCACTAGCGTTCATGTGGGAAAGACGGCCATGGTCATGTTTGTCACCTGATGCAGAGTTTGCAAACAAAAACAAAATTTTGCCAAATGCTTCTGTGTGCAAACGAAGTTGCTCACAAACAAAAGCATTCATGAGCCAAAGTATCACTCTAATTACTTTTTAAAAATTTACCTATGTAGTTACTTTTGCTGGTGCTCTTCTTATCTACAAGGTATGTCTAGATCTAGGATTTGAGTTACCATCTGGTGTCCTTTCTTTTTTTCTTTTCTTTTCTTTTCTTTTTTTTATTTTAAAGAGTAAAAGAAGGATAACATAATAATGGGGGTGGGCTTACCAAATTACAGACAAAGTGGTAGGAAATTATCAATGGTTATTGTTTTACATATTGCTATCTACAAGATAGTTTCTCAGGAAAACAAATAGACAAATGATAGTGAGTTACAGATAAGAGAGGTAGGAGATTATCAATAGTTGTTGTACTATACTTAGGTATCTTCAAAGTGGCTTCTAAAGAAAATAAATAGAACTATACATGAATGACCTATTGAATAATCATTAACTATTCTCAATGGTTGTTGTAGGAAACACATAATAACAAACATGCACCCATTTACGAAATAGGATAGGAGCAATACAAACATTACAGAGTTATGGATAGATTAGCAGGAAAATATCAATGACTGCTGTAATACATGGTGGTACCTTCGAAGTGGTTTCTCAAAAAGACAGAGATACGCAAGAAGGATCTAACAAGTAGTTACAGCCTAAGGGTTGTCAAAAATCAAGTGAGCCATCTGGGGCGAAAGCCATTTTTTGTAGCATTTTCTCTCCAGCCTCCCATCGCATTGGGACCCCACAACCAGTTAGTGTCCTTTCCTCAACTGTCAGCACAGGCAGCAGGAATCCTGCTGCAGACTTCTCTGGAGCTCCACCACAGCCTGTACTGTCAGGGGAAGAATGGCTTCCAGGGAATCTCTGCAGATATTGTGCAAGGTCCTCCTGGTTTACAGCTTCCAAGCAGCTCTCATGACCTCAGTCCACAGGACCTCTGACTCCTTGGGCTTAGTCTGCATTCTCATGTTCTCCGAGTCCTTGTTCAGCAGCTGCTCCTCTGCTGACTCTGGACTTTTCTGGTTCTCAATGGCAAGAGCAAGAGTGGCCTGTTATATGGCATGTATTTCCAAGGGTTTTTCCATGTTTGAATGATTCACACACGTCCGTGGGTGGGCATCTGCAGCTGGTGCATGGTGGGCTAATTGTGTCATTGTTTCTCTGTGTCATGGTAGTTCTCAATTGAGCGGTGGCGGCCGGCCTGAGGGCCGGCGCGCCACAGTGCTCTCGGCTGCATGTCTCCCCGTGCGCCAGGGGCCCTCCCTCCTGGGGCCTACAAGGCAGGAAGCCAGCCAGCCGGAAGACTGGTGCTCCCCGCCCGTGGCTCTGGTCCTTTCTTTTTAATCTGAAAGACTCCACTTAGTATACCTTATAGGACAGATTTGCTAATAACATAAAATTTCCTCATCTTTAGCCACTAAAAATGTCTTAATTTCTTTCTTGTTTTTGAAGAGTACTTTTTCTGGACTTTAGTTTTCAACTTTAAATATGTCTTCTCCCAAATTATGGTCTCTATTTTCTGATCAAAATCAGCTGTTAATCTTATTGAGGATGTCTTTCAAATGGAACATTTCTTTTTTGTTGCTTCCAAGAGTCCCTCTTTGTGTTCTGACAGTTTGATTTTGATGTGTCTTAGTGTAGTCATATGTTTACCATAGTTTGTTCAAGTTTTGCAATGTACAGATTTATGTCTTTCATCAAATTTGGTAACATTTCACCCAAATCATTTTTCTGCTTCTTTCTCTCTCTGTTTTCTCCTATTGGGATTTCTATAAAGTGTATCATATACTTGATGGGATATTACAGGTGTCTAAGTCACTTTTCATAATCTTTCATATAGGAGATATCACAAAAAATCAATAACTGTTATGTCATTAAAAAGCTTTTGCACAGCAAAAGAAGCCACCAAGAGAGTGAAGAGATAACCCACAATGACGGAAAAAGATTTTGCCAGTTGCTCCTCAGACAAAGGACTACTATCTAACATATACAAAGAACTCCAGGAAATCAGGACACCCCCCAAATTTAAAAACTCAATCCAAAAATGGGTATCTGAAATAAACAGACACTTCTCAGATGAAGAAGTAGAAATGGCAAATAAATATGTGAAAAATTGTTCAGTATCACTGTCTTTCAAGAGATGCAAATGAAAAGAACATTGAAATTTTATCTCACTCCAGAAAGAATGGCTATTATCAAGAAATCACACAATAACAAATGATGATAGGGCTATGGGAGTGTAGACTGATGCAACCACTGTGGAAATCAGTGTTAAGATTTCTCAAAAACCTAAAACTAGAAGTTCCATTTGACCCAGCTATTCCCCTTCTTGGTATCTTCTCCCAAAAATGACAAGCACCATACTACAGCAATATATACACACTCATGTTGATAGCAGCAGAGTTTGTAATCGCTAAATCTTGGAAAAAGCCCAAATGTCCATCAACTGATGATTAGATAAAGGGGATGGTTTTTATGAAATGGAGTACTACTCTGCCATAAATAAGCTTGCGACATTTCTAGGTAAATGGTTCTACCTTGAGACCATACTGTTAAGTGAAATAAATTGGACACACATATTTAAATATATATTATTTCTCTGATATGAGAAATCCAAAGTGTAAATAAGGTTGAAAATGTATAATGGTATTAGGAAATGAGACGAAAATGTTCACATGAGGAGAATGAGGAAAGAAGAGACAAGAAAGAAAAGAAAATAGGAGAAATGGAAACAAAGCTTTTGTGAATGAGGAGGGGAAGAGGGGGTGGAAGGAGGGAAGGGAATGGGAAAGAGGAGCAAGATACATCATGTACAGGTGCAGATTCACTACAATGAACATTTTCATTATGCATATCTAAAATGTACCAATAAATTTTAAAAAGTGATTTCTCAGATTGGATACCCTGGATTCCTCATCTTCATGTCTTCATGTTTGCTAATTCTTTCAATCAGGTGGAAACCTTTTGCAATTTGCTATTGAAAGTTGTTTGTTGAAATTTTGTTACTTATTGTAATCTGAATTTATTATATATTGTTTTTATTTTATTATAAAAAGAATTAAAAAAGAACAATAGCAAAATGCCAACAACATAGACAAAAGGAAAACAAAGCAAAAGCAGTAAAATTGATACAGGGTTGCAGAACAAAATGATAGGGATTAACAGTGGTTATTGTATTACATATTTTTATCTTCATCAAAGTTACTCAGATTACCAGATATAAGAATGCAAGATTCATCAAACCATTAAAAAGAATGAAAAATAAAGACAAAAAAATTATAAATAATACAGGGTTTCACCAAACAAGATGATGGGAATTCAACAATGGTTGTATATTTGTTGAATTTTTAATTTAAATTATTTTATTTTATAACTAGAGAATTTCTGTTGTGTTCTTCATATAATTTCTCTTTATTGATATTCTTTATTTTATGAAACATGATTCTCCTAATTCTCTAGTTCCTGACACATGATCTTTTAAAGTTTTTATAACATGCTTTAAATAGCTGATTTAATGCATTCATCTGGTAAGAGCAATGTCTGACCTTCCCAAGAGATTGTTTTCTATAAGATGTATGAGGCATGCTTTGTTTTGTTGATTTTGTTTTTAAATTAATACATAATAATTGTACATTGAGTACTATTTCAATACATGTATACAATATGTACTGATCAAATCAGAGTAATGACCCTATCTCTTTATCTTTCCTTTATGTTTGGATACAAGCTTTTCTCCTTTAACCCTTCTTAAAATACATAATAATTTATTATGAAGTATATTCATCCTACCGTGCTGGAGAACACTGGAATTTATTCTTCCTACCTATTTTGTAACTCATCATTCATCTTCTCTCCACCATCCTCACCCTTTATACCTTGTAATAATCACTACTATATTCTCTTCTACTTTGAGATTAACATTTTTGGCTTTACCTGAAAGAGAACATGTAGTGTTTTTCTCACTGTGCCCTATTCACCTTTAAATGATGTAATGTAATTTTATTCACTTTGCTGCAAATGACAGGATTTTATTCTTTATATCTGAATATTATTCCACTGTGTACATCTACTCCATTTTCTTTACCCATTCTTCCGTCAGTGGACACGTCAGTTGATTCCCTTCCTTCTGTGCAGGTATCTCTTTGGTCTGATGATTTTATTTCCCTTGGATATAAAGCCAAAAGTGAGATAGCTAGAGCGTATGACAGATCAGTGGGTCATGTTTCCTTGTTCTTTACATAATTCTTTTTTTTTTTTTTTTTACAGGAAACTGAACACAATGTATAAAAATATGGCCACTTTGGAAGTTAGATTCTCTTCCTTATCCAGATTTTCATGTTGCTGGTTATTGGTATTTTTTGTTTGTTTAGTGACTTTTCTGAACTAATTCTGTAGGGTCTGTATTTAACATGTACTTATCTGTATTAGTTTCTACTTGATTATCTTAGTGGTGATCTAATCATTGGACAGAGACGTCCTTAAAAATACTACAACCGATAAATTTCCGTCTTTACTAAGTTGTCTCTATGCGTGTTGGGACATAACTTTCACACTTTTCCGGACAGCTTATCACTCTGCCTTACCCTCCACTTTCTGCTTGCACAGAGCTTAAATGCAGTCCTCGGTGGAATGTTGGGCCCTTTCAGATCGTGCGTTTGATGTGCACAGCCCCACGACTGTAAAATGCTACATAAAAACACCTATGGATTTCTTCTTTTCAGTAGCATGTCACAGCTCTTCTAACCCCTGTGGAAATCTCCTTCCCAGGCCCTTCTCTTTAAAGTTTTAAGTTAACTTACAGTCTTTTTTCTAGCCATTCAATCCTGCCTTAGCTGCAAAATTAAACTGTTGTCTGCAATTGTTTTTGGCAAATGCTCCTTGGAAAAGACTTCTTCTGCTGAGTGCCCTCTGATTCAGGTTAAACCAATACAACTTGATACTTGGGTTCTTCAGGGAACTAAAGGGCCACTCCAATGGTGACATTTCCCTCAGAGTGAAGTTTCAAAAGTCCTACACTGCTCCCCTAGCTCTGCTGTCCTTCTGGCTGCCGGGCAGCTGGCACTCACTGTAATGTGGCCTTTTGGCTTCTGAGGGGTCGCGGACACCGGAAAGGGGAAAGCAATGGCAGCAGAGCAGGTTGAAACACCATGAAGTCCTGGGTACTGAAACTCAGCTGTTTGTCTGGAAAAGCTACTACCCAGACTGCTGTGAGATTTAGCTGATAGACAGTGTTCAAAAATATTAATTCTCACAAGTTTTGTGAGTTTTCTCGTTGCTTTTAAGGAGAAGAGAATTTTTCAAGGTCCTAACTGTTATTTTTACTGTCCTCACCCTTTCTCCCTCTGAATCTTCACTTGTGTTGCATATCACGACATCCAATTACAAGGGCTGTTCAAGTGCCAATTCTCCTGTCCGTGTGTGGGAAGAATGTCAAAGTATGTTGAAGATCTTCGTATTTACTCTTGTGAAGATTCCACTTTCCTTGGACTCCACAGTCAGTGCAAAGCAGGGAAGTCAGGGAGCAGCTTCTGGAATTCAGCAAAATTATCTTCACCTCATTTGTCTGCCACATCCTATTGCATAGGTAAACCGCTCTCCTGTGCCTTTGTATTTTTGTCTCTCCACCTTCCTCCATAGAGTCTTTGTGGTTAGGCTTTTCATGGTAGAAGATGAATCATTCCCTTGAGATAGTCAGGCCTAAAGACAGCTGTGTCTGAGGGTTTCTCCCTAGCACCCAAGTGGGGAAGCTACCTGGAAGTATGGGTTTAGCTACTTGCATCCAGGATGATAACAACTTGCTACTCTTTAATTCTTCTGTAAAACAGTTTCTATACTAATGAAAACAAATAAAATACGTGTAATTCCTTTCTTTTATTCTTATAGCTCTTGTACTTTTCATACACAACACTACTATGACCCATGAGGAATATTCATTTTAGTATATATTCGGTCAACAAATCACATGATGCACCCAGTTAACTGATTTTTTTCAGCAAAAATACCTCTGTGGAAGTACGATGATTAATTATGTTGGCCGCTACAATCTCAGAATTTCACAGCCCTCCTGTTCTTTCCAGGTCTTGGTTGTGAACTGGGAGATATAGAATTCACAGTGTTTGGGGGCTGGGGATTTAGCTCAGCGGCAAAAGTGCCTGCCTGGCAAGCGCAAGGTCGTGAGTTCGGTTCCCGGTACCGGAGAAAAACCAAAAAAAAAAAGAATTCACAGTGTTTGTTACTGCCCCTTACTTCACTCCTAAACTCAGAACAGATTGCTACATGTCACCCAAAATAGTTAGGATTGTTTCCTCTCCCTCTTTTGGTAATTCTTGAGGGCAAGAGGAGCTACACATATAGAGTACATTTTTAAAAACTACATAGAAAGCCAAAGAATGTTAAGTGAAACAATTTTTAAGTTCCTACCATTTCCAAGTATGAAAAAGGGCAGGCTAGAAAATGCCCATCTTCACTGGCTTTGCTAATAACGCAGAGACATGTTCAGACACTAATCCGAGACACTGAGATTGTGGGGACACTTTCCTCTCAAAAATTGCACCTCTACATCACATGTGCAATGTATATATTTCAAAATATTGCAAAAATTTATTTTGCAGAATTCAGAGTTTCCTAGTTTATTATTCAAGGTAGAGTGATAAGACTTGCCTATTTATTGTCATCTTGTCTCCATAAGCCGACACATTTAACATGTAGCTTGATACTCTCAGTTATGTGGGGAGGGTGGGAACACTGACAGCTGCCCTAACTGCTGCAAGGGTGGACGGCTGGATGCAGGTGCATGGACTGTCTCAATTTGACAGGCTTCAAGGCTTGCATTATCTCTAGTGATATCCAATAGCCTGTCCAATGAGGTCCTTAAAAACAACAGAAGCAACAGTTATATATATTGACCAGGGAACTTAGTTCCCTAATTTTCACTCAGATATGCATGGATAAAACATCTGTAACATATTATTTTTGCGATCTTTATATTCATAGTGTCACAGTGCTTATAAATTATGCACCTGACATTGTGCTATTTTGTGAGCTGCATGCTTTTCTTTTTGCTTATACCTACTCTGTATATTACATAAAGACCAGAGCTCTTAAGATTTCATAATTTTTTGCAAGAAGGGGTGAAAAGGATAGGTAGTAACAACAGCTTGATGAATTACCCTTCTGGGCATTTTAAGGCTCTAGAATGTTAGAGCCTCTGATTTTGAGATTCTATCCTCAGTATCCCGTGATCTGGGACCAGTTCCACTTCACCACTAATCAGACCTTGGAAAATCACTTAAGTTTTCTGAATCTTCCTTTTCTTAGCTTTAATTGAAATTTAAAAAATTCTGCTCTGGCAATTATCACAAGCTAGCTCTGTAATCTAACAGATAAGAATCCATGTGAAAGTAGGCTGGAAATGACTGAAATGATTCCTAGAGGCAGGCAAGAACTGAAACTTTTCTCCCTTCCAAGTTCTAACCTGTAGACATAATTACTAGTGAAATGAGGGCTCAAAGTATCACCTTTTTAGGAAAATAAATAAGCACATGAATGCAGGGATCTGGGAAATATAGATGGAGAATATGTCTTAGTTTTGAGACCAAAAAAATCCCCCTTCCTAGCCTGAATAAAAATCTCCACATTTTCCAAGTGGCCCAAGAATGTTAGGGCACTTTCCAGCCCATCCTCTGCAAGACCGAGTGTTGTTCCTTGAAGGCAAAAAGAACCAGAGCGCAGAGAGAAGAGTTCTCCCTGCTGAGTGGAGCAGGCGTTCCCCAGATGGATTAGCGCTAGAGATGAAGCGCAAAGATACGCACCAGGGTTGGGAAGACAGCATCCAGCATGGGTGCAGAACTATCAGAAAGCTAGATACGAGACCACAGGTGTGCAGGGACCCACGAGTGACCCTTAAATAGGGAAATAGGCTTTAGTGCAAGTCTGGCCCTCTCCTTCCCGTGGAGAATAAATAAAGGAAGAAAGACTGGCTATGGCGTATTGGCAAATTGTGTGGGAAGGACCCACCTCAGCTGCGTGTGGCACTACCGGGCAGGCTTGTAGCCTGGGGCAATAGAAAGGCAAGGGAGAAAGAAATGTGCTGTGTTGAAGAACTCTCATCTTTCTGAGCTGGTGTGCCCTTCACCACTGTCCACTGAGACCTTTGTATGTGGGCCTCCAGATCCTTCATCCTTCCAAGGCAGGCTAGCACTAGTGACTCCTCAGGGAGCTTCCAGACCTTTGAACTAGGACCGGTGCTGCATCCTTGATCCCGCTTGCTCTGCAGCTTCCATGTTGCTGAGCTAAGCAGCTACTTTGTCTTCTGGATCCAGTGAAAAGACAGCCACTGCGGACACTCCTGCCTCTGATACTGTAATCTTACCTCATCAATCCCCTCATACTTATTTTCTATTGATTTGGTTCCTTTAGAGAACCTTAAATAACACAAGAAGAGACAAGAGGAAGGGGAGAAGAGAAATGTTACTCACCAGCAATGTGTCAGAGTTACCAAAGCAAGAGAGGAAAAGTACTACTCAGGATTCTTTTGACTTCAACTTAGGGAAACTTTATTTAAGCTGTTTTAAATAAAAACAAAGGGGATTTATTGGTCCATGTAACTGAAAATTGTAGTGGGATGCTGACCTTGGACACAGTTGATTAAAATGCTGGAAACACCATGTTTCTCTCCTTCTTTCAGCTTCATTTTCGTTTGGGCTGGTTTTCTTCTCGAACCAACTTCCTCCTCAGAGTGAGACGATGGCCATCTGCCGTTCTAGGATTATATCATACTGTTGCAGCCCAAACTCTCAGCAAAGGGGATTTTCATTTTCGAGAGGTACAAGAAAGGATGTCAGGGGTCACATGTCCTCCCCTGAACCGGTTCCTGTGGTCAGGGAAATGAAATGCTCCAGCTGGCCAGGCCTGAGTCAGAGATCACTCACGCTCTTTGGGAGTGGGCCAGTGCCTGTCACATAGGGACTGACGGTGGAGGTTCCCAAGTGGAACTCTCAGTGCTCTTTCCATCTTTAGAGCTGGAAGGTTGGTGCAACCGACAAGAAAATCAGCAGAGAGACGGGCAGTGAGATATATGTATTCCTTCTTTACACAATTGAAATCATGCCCACACTTAATTTTATCTTACCAGTCATAGATATTCAATTAATTATATCAATTAATTATTCAATTAATTTTATCTTACCAGTCATAGATATTCAACCTTTCGGCTTGCCGTCCTGAGTGAGGAGGAATTCCCTCAGGCTGCATATGAAATATATAATATGTCAATGTATATAAGTAACAAACTTCCTTTCACAAATATTTTTTGTTATACCACCTTTTTAAAAGGGTGCAAGTGGCCCACAGACCACAATTTGGACATGTCTGAGGGCCTAACATTAATTTAAATCATAGTTATAATTTAATATTTACAGAAAATTATTACAAACCTAATTACGTTCATTTCCTCCACATCCGTTATGCAATTTCAGGGCACGCTGCCCCGCTCCCCAGAGTACCAAGCGCTCTGGTACTGCTGTCTCGCAGCCAGCTCCCCCAGCAAAGCCCCACTTCCCCATTGATCACTAGTTTTCCAGAACTACTCTTCTTTTTAAGAGCTAGTCAACTAACATCAACTGGCCAAACAAAGCCCTTTCTTCCTTAAAAAGAGAGGGCTGCTTAACACACCTCATATAACCAGTTTTCTTGGACTTTCCACTGAGACAAACCCTACAAAGGCAAACCCTACTCCGTTTGTATTTCTTATTGCTGTGGTTGGGTGAGAGGAGAAACCGGTGGTCTTCCTCATAGATCTGTACAGAGCGAGGAGTTCTGATCGCTTGTCACTGTAGAACAATGGTCTACTTTCTCCATCTTTCTTCCATGGTGGAATGTGAAATGATGAAGGGAGGGAAGGGAAGGGAAGGGAAGGGAAGGGAAGGGAAGGGAAGGGAAGAGAAACCAAGCTTGAAGACTTGAGCCCTTTCATAAGCAGTGTTAATCCATTCAAAAGGGTAAAATTTCACGTCCTAACATCTCCCAAAGGTCCCACCCTTCAGCGCTGTTGCATTAGGGATTAAACTTCCAGCACAGGAACTTTGAAGGACCATAGCACCTGGCATAATTGGTAGACTCATATTAGTTGCAGGGTTCTTTCACATTTTCTTCATCTTTAAGGCTTCATGAGTGATAACTCCCAGAGATTTTGTGTGTAGGCTGCAGGCATCCGATCACCTGTGTTGAATAGATCATTTTCACCTCATTCTATCAGTTGAACCAGGCACAAAAGGCAACCAGACGGGAAAGGGGGAAAGCCAGGCTTGGAAAAGAATTAAATAATTTGACTCATCTTTCACTGAAAGGAGTAGCCAGCAAAATGTGCTGGCATCTTTAATCTATCACAAGTCTTATAGTGGAGTTAAAAGACCCGGAACTTTGGAGTTAGACAAAACTGTGTAACAAAGTCTTTCTCATTCCCTCGTTGTGATTATATCACCTCAATTTATAAGATAAAGGGTAATAAAACCTAGCTCATAGAGTTTTGAGAATCAAGTGGAATAGTTTGTAAGTGGGGCCTTGTTCAGTGCCTGGCTTCTCTATTAGCTGTTTGATCTCTTTAAAGAGAATTGTCTTTGGATTATTTGCGTTCTCTTTCTGTCAAGAGTAGAGTTCATCTCAGCTGTAACAAATTAGTAAATGTCCTGAGACAGTGTCTTTTGATAACTCTGTTTGGAGGCATATTGCATGGTCATAAGCTAATTCATGAGCACTTCCTACCTCATCTTGATTCCAGACCTAATACTGTTGTTGTTAATAATTCTTAGAATTATTTTTTGCAGATAATATCGATCCACCTGAGGCCAGAATCATTTATTTGTAGAGCAAGAGTATGATTGAAAGGTGGTGAGTTCAGCGTCATGCTGCAGTACTGCAGTTCTCTTTCAGGACAGGGTTTCCCTGTGCACCATGACCCTTGTCACCAGCTACACACGATTCCCTCGTGGGCTGTTTTGGAAGGGCTCTGGAAAACCCAGTTGAAAGCTAAGCAATCGATCTGTGTTGAAAACCTATCGATGACATCTGGGATCCCCAGGCTGCCTCAGAATTCCCTTGAAATTGACATCTGTGCAAACAGGTCGTTCTACATTGTGAAGTCCCTTCATCTAAAGTCACAAACCTCTTTGTTTTATAACATTCTAATGATACTAAATTGTCAGTGTATGCTGGGTGTCCGTGATGGAAATACATTTTGTGGTTATAGCATAATGGGGAAAAAAGGAGATATGTGAAATACTCTTACTTGGAATTACTAGACTCCAGCCCATTGCTGTTACATCCACAGCCACACCTGTGGGTTTACGCTTGCCATATGAAACCCTAAATGCTACTGCTGAGAGTTATGTGCAGTAGGTAGCATTAAACAAATTATGATTCTTCACTAGTTCAACACTTAATGTTTGTTCAATGCACTATGTGGACTCTTGCAATCATTTTTCAGTTACTTGAGAAAAAGCGTGGCTTTTCAATGCTTCTCATTTAAACTTTTGTGCAATAGTCACTCTTTTATTTTCTTTGTTAAAGTATTTGTGTTTTTACTTCTTTAAGTCAGCTTGTGTTGCAGTTTTGAGGCAATTTGGAGTGTAGGTTTATAAATCCAGCCCCAGTAACTGGCCAGCTGAGAGCCTTGTGCAGGTACCATGCTCTGCTGCTGTGGGAAAACGGAAACCCTTCACATCACCACTGACCCCTATGTAGGATTCCATAAATTTGAACAAAAAATGTTTTCTAATTATACTTGCTGAAAGCCCACTATATGTCTTTTAAAGACCTTTTCACTTTAAGTATTAGAATAAGTATGACAAGGAAAGACGATAAATAGTTATTTAAAAAGTTGATGAAAATGTAAATTAAATCCACAAATAGATTTTTAAACAAGTTAATATATATCTTACCTGTCCCACTTCAAATTTTAAGATTAATCTAGGTAAGAATATAGTTTTAAGAAAACATATATTAGGTTGAAAATTGCAATCATATACCAGTTGATATATTACCATACTGGGTTTTTTGATATTCTGGCATTAAACTAAATTTCTAAGAAACAAAATAATCAGATTTTTTCCTGCTTCACTAAGTGCTTCACATTCACTAGCAAGCCATTTGAACTGTGTATGCTCCACCGTACATGAATATAAGATTTCCTCTTATTTTTTTTTTTTGCAGAATAAGAAGAGGTTTCTTTAGAAATGTCAGTTGGATAGTATGTGCACAGTGCTTTGAATTCCTCCAAAATATAGACATTGCTGTCCTAATTCAAGGACATAATTCCCGTGGTTGCACATAACAAAATATGTTCTATTGCAATTAGTTTAAAACAGTCCAGTTACTGAGTATACCACGAGTTCTCTTAACCAAATACCTTTCCTTTATTTCTCAGTATTTTCTCAGTATTTCTCAGTATTCCCACTTGTCACTTACTTTCTCTGCTTCTGCACATTTCCTATAGACACAATGCATACCGAATACACTAACTGAGAGTTCTGTGAGTCCCACAGAACCAAGAGTTCTGTGTTCATACTGAATACACTAACTGAGAGTTCTGTGAGTCCCACAGAATGAAGTAAAGCAAGCGAAGGACAGAATTTGTAGTGTGAATGAGATGGCACATAAAATATTGTACTCCACATTACCGTAATTTACAAACACTTTACTTTCTTAAAGAGTGACAGTAAAATATCTGGAAAATATTTGCCTTGAAAAAGTAACAAGTGCTCTCAATTTTAAAAATGTTGCTCAACTGTTACTGTTGAGAAGCCATGAATATCATATTTTGGTATGAGAGATCTGGATTGCAAGAATTAATATTCTCACGTTTGATTTCAAATTGCTTAGAATAGGATCCCCGTGTAACTCACATTATTGTAAAGCCACACATGAAATAAAGAATGTGACTTACAAAGTTGTAAATCTTTAACATTTCTGCTGAACGCCTTGCAATTATTATGACCTGAGTGAAGGAAATGCAGTAAACTATTGTGTTGTTTCATCTAACAAGAAAGTTTACAACATAAAAAGGAAGTCTTCAAATAGCCACCCATTAGGATAGCTGATCTTTCAATTGAAGAGAATGTTTTGGCTGTGCAATTAAAATGTATGCTTTAAATCTCATTGCCACCAAAAGAGCAGGTGCTCATGTTTCCGTATAGACCAGCATATTCCTCCTATCTTATTGACAATTGACAGGTGTTTGGAGGATGAAAAAAATGATGTTTTAAAAGAAGGAAGAAGAAATAATTCCTTTGGTACTAGATTGATCTCCCTAAGTTTTTCAATTTACAGTTAAATTGGTCTGAAAGTTAAATATTATTCATTCTTTTTAGTTTCTCTTAAAGTGGGAGGTCAGATACGGTAGGTAAACTGCTTTTGCATTTGGAATGCGTGCTCTCATAGTGGTAGCACTGTAATTTTAATTTCTGAACTGTTGGGCGAGCATGGAACTTGGCAAGATGTTAATAATTTCTTTCCTGGCTCACGAGATAAACTTGGTCATGGAAAAGAATTCATTTCCGGACTATCTCAGATATTTGTCATCATCTCTCTCTCTTTTTTTTTTTTTCATTTCAGTAGTGATGCATTATCATTATAAAGTGTGAAAATTTTCATTCAAGAGTGACTTTATCCAAGACATTATCTAATAGAACAGCTGGTATCCTTGTACAAATCGACCCTGAACCATAGACAAGTTTGCAATCATCCCACTTACCACTGTGGTAAACAGAGCAGTCCGAACTGTTTGTTTTAACCATTCAACTCAACTCCTGTTGCTGCAGATGATGAAAGATTTCACATAAGCTGAAGATGGACTTTTCCCATATACCGACTGAGTTTCAAATTACACATTTGGTGCAGCCACATTTTTTAGCTATCCAAAATGCTTTCAAATCATGCACTTTATGATTTTATTTATATGTCTCTGCTTTAGATAATTCTACTGTTTAGCCCAAAGCCTGAACAGCTTTGAAATTTTAATCTTGTTAGTTCTAGAAGATAAACCGAACAGTGTATTAGGAGGACTGGGCCAAGTTTGATGGTAGCTTATGAATATTTCTGACCCTGCACAGAATCATATACTGTCTACAATTGTCTTGAGCTTGCAGGTGCGTTGTGGGAAAGTAACCCGCCACTGGAGTCACACAAGTCCCTTGCTTCAAGTCTTTCAGTCACA
Source organism: Chinchilla lanigera (assembly GCF_000276665.1). NCBI lineage: Eukaryota > Metazoa > Chordata > Mammalia > Rodentia > Chinchillidae > Chinchilla > Chinchilla lanigera. The sequence continues at coordinate 8,038,806 of NW_004955444.1, read as the reverse complement.
TAGTAAGAAATTAACAATGCTGTATTTGTTTTCTTTTCAATATTTCTCATATTTCTTATCCTCATTCTGTAGGAATGCATTCTAATCCAAGGACACATTCTCATACATTCATTAATCCTTGTGCTCTAAGATGATTCACATGAAAATTCAAAATCAGATGGTTTCATGTGTTCCAACTTAGCTTTGGCTAAACAGGCCCTCATCCTTGAACTTGTCATCTGCTGAAGGATTGAATTCCCTATTTCACTCAATTACATGATCTTCAGAATGTGGCCATTTGCCATTTCTGTCTCAACTTGGAACACATGTTTTTGCATCAACTGTTCAGATTTAGATCCTCTCAGTAATAAATGATCTACTGAACAAAAGGGTAAATCATTTAAGAAGCTACCTAAATAATACATAAAAATGTTGTTTGTGTTTACAAGTCAAGTATTACTAATACAAACTTCCTGGTAGTAATTTTTAACTCCTTAAAGCATGCAACTCCAATATTTGAAATATATATTATTTAAAGAATTAAATATTCTCTTACTGTAAGAAGAATGCTTATTTATTTACTGAAATTGTTTTCAGGGTGATATATTGCTAGAAAATTAGCTATTCTTTTCTTCTATGCTAAAACAATATCCTGATATAGAATATTGCAATTGTCTAACAGTTATTTTCAGGTTTGTATTACTGTTTTCTTCTAAAAATAAAATACACAAATGTTAGTTTTAGAGACTTGTAAATAAATGATTGGCTCAGAGTAAGCATATATTTGTGTCTTCTGTTAGACTAAAAGTTCATTAAGGACATGGATTATTTGCTACTTTTTCCTCAGATGCAGAAATGACTAGAAGTTTTGGTATTTAGAAGGTGCTCATTAAATGTTGCTCGCTTGACTCAAAGCTTTATTTTGCCAGATGTAAAGCACTGATTCTATTTTTGACCCCACTGATTCTTTTGACTGAAGAATGAAATATAAGATTATACCCACATTTAACCCATGACTTTTCTAGTTTTCAGACCACTTTCTCATGGTTGTATCTTTTGATCCCTTTGGGGTGGTGGGTATACTAAATCTTACCAGCCAATTTTCGTTGCTTATATCCATACTCCTGGTAAATTAGGTGCACAAGAGGGACTGGAAGCTAGTTGTTTCTTTCTAAAAGCATTCACATGTAGGCATTTTACTCTGTCCTTATTCATATTTATTCATTGTTTATGAAAAATATTTCATGGGATGGTTTAGATTGCCTCTTTGTAGATAAGAGCGTCAGCTTTGCTCCGGTTTGAATACATCCTCCAAAGCCCATGTATCAGAAGCTTGGTTCCATGTGTTGAGAGGTACAATCTCTAAGCGTTAGTTAGGTCATGCAGGCCTGGGTTCACGTCACTGTAGTGGGAAGACTGGGCTGGTTATGAAGGTGAGACTGGCCCATTTTTGTTCTCTTGAGCTCTTCTGCCTTTTGCTATGAGATGATGCAGCAGAGACTGGGCCTTCCCATCCTCCAGCTCTAAGAAATATACTTTAGTTTTTTATATAAATTACTCAGCCTCAGATATTTGCTTATAGCAGCACACTAGGACTTTAGAGAAGCTTAGAAAGGAAGCCAACATTTTTTTCATTTTTTGTCTTTTTGACACAGGGTCCTATTGTGCAGTTCAGGCTGGCCTTGAGCTCACTTTGTAGACCAGGCTGGTCTGGAACTCGCAACGATCCTCCTGCCTCAGCCTCCCGAGTGCTGGGATTATAGGTGTGAGCCACCACACCTGGCCTAGATGAAGCCAACTTGAAGAGAGCACTGCTCCCACCTTAACAAGAACGGATGATGGCAGTGTGACGGTTAAGCCGGACTGTCAATTTGATTGGCTTTAGAGCTGCCCAGCAGATTAGTAAGGCACACTTCCAGATGTGTCCTGTGGCCATAGAGGCACAGCTGTGGGCATTATACTCCTTCCTGGCCTGTCCTTCTCTGGTGCTTTCCCCCTGTGCTCTCCTGCTCAGCCACCATGAAGGGCCCTTCCACCGTGATAGTCCTGCTCAGAGCCAGCCACTGTGGATGAAGCCTCTGAAATGGTAAGCCAAAGAAACCTCTCTTCCTTTCAGGTGAGGGTCCTGCATGCTTTGCCTAGAGATAGGAAAGCTAACTAATATGGACAAGCGAGAAGTAGCGGTTTATCTTGAGGCCGTGAGAGAACTGAGGTGATAGGGCAAATATTATGAGAGCAAAGACCTACAAAGAAGGGTGTTGCCAAATTCCATATAACATGATATCAGGATACAGCCAGAAATTTCTGAATCGCCGTGTGTGTGCGTACACGTGTGTGTGTGTGTGTGTGTGTGTGTGCGCGCGCGCGTGTAGGGGGTTACATCCTCTTGCAGGATATTTCTATAGGAGCTCATTAGGTCCTCACAGGAAAGAGATGGGTGCGTTCTAAGAAAACTTGCCCTGTGACACTGGCTGGAGCAGAGGAAGAGATGCCACTGCCGCAACACCGCTGGACTCATATTCCTTACCTTCTCAAATAAACAAAAGCCTAATCTTCAGGGAGAAAGAAGTGAAACCACCCGACTGAGGTCCCTGGCGAAAGAGTTGGAATGTATGCTAGGCCAGCACTCATTCTGGAGAAGGCGTACTTGTGACTATCACAGCCTCAAGACTGGGTGTCATGGTGCTGCCAAGGTCTAAATAAACAGCAGAGAACACCTGCTTCCCTACCCTCCCAAGTCCATCACTTACCAAGTGTCAAACACAGGAAGAGATAGGAGAGCTGCAAGAAACAGATTCTCTGTTGCACAAAGGAAAAACATAAGCTAAGTGGGGAGACCCAAAGCAAAGCAGGGAGCAACCTTTAAATGCAGCCCCACTCTTGGCTAGATTAACACAGCCTCCTACACTGAAGGCCTAGCAGGAGGAAAGGATATGCTCGTCACCAAGCAAAGCCACAGCAAGATGCCACAGACTGGGTGACTCAACATTTATTTCTCACAGTTCGGTAGACTGAGCTTCAGAGATAGAGAGAGGGAGGGAAGGAGGGAGTGAAAGAAGGAGGAAGGGAGGAGAGGGGAGGGGAGGAGGGATGAAGGAAGAGAGAAGAGAAGAGAGACAGGAGGGAGGAAGGGAGAAGAAGAGAGAAAGGAGCAAGAGGAAAAGAGAGGGAGAAAAGGGAGGGAGAGGGTAGGGAGGGAGACAGGGAAATAGAGGGGAAGACAAAACGAGGAGGGAGAGAGAGGAGGGAGAAAGAAGAGGGAAGGAGGGAAAGAAGAGGGGGGAAGAGAGAAGAAAAGAGGGAAAGAAAGTGAGAAAGAGAGAGAGAACAAATCTAAACTCTGGTCTCTTCTCATAGGACACCAATTCCATTATGAGGACCCCATCTGCGTTACCTCACCTAAACTATCTCCTAGAAGTCCCCTCTTCTAGTACAATCACATTGGAAGTAAGAGGTTCAATGTACAAATTTGGGAGTACATGTCCAGCACCATAAATTTATCTCATTATCTGTTGTATATCTCCAACTTTTTACCAAAATATCCATGAAGTATACAAAGAAGTAAGAAAAAACTCAGTCTACAGTAATAAAGGAGTTAGCGGAGCAAGGTTATGTATGACCAGCATGTTGGAGCTGTCAGACAGGAATAATTTAAAATAAACATGATTGACTAAGGGTTTTAAAGGAAAAGGTAGACAACATACATGATCAGGAACACGCACCAAGCCAAGACATGCAAATCGTAAAAACAAAATCCTTGAAAAGAATTATTCAGTAATGGAAATGAATATTTAGATCAGTACAGTTGGATCTGACTAGTTGAACCAAGAGCTTGAGTGCCCAGAGATGGGAATGCACTGATAGAAATTATCCAAAGTGCAACACAAAAGAATGAAAAAACTTAACTGAAAAGGGGAATAAAGTATCTAAGAACTACAGACAATGTCAAATGATCTAACATATACATCAATGAAAGTCCAGGAAGAGAGAAGAGACTAACATATATATTTGAGGAAATAATAAGAACTCTCCCCAAATTTTGCACCTATGCACATCATTTTAAACTTCTGTAAAGCAAAGACAGAAAATCTCCAACTCAGCCAGAGGGAAAAAATAAGACATTTTGTTAAGTATAAGATAAGAATTGTAACAGACTTCTCACAAGAAACCACATAAATAAGAAAAAGTCAGAGTGATGTCTTTAATCTGCTGAAAGGAAGACAACACACAAATTGATTTATACTCAGTGAAAATAAACTTTAGAAGTGACAAGGAAAAATGAGAGAAAAAAATGGAGAGAACTCATCACCACAGACCTATTCTACAAGAAAGTTAAATTCTTTAGGTAGAAGAAATACAATGCAAGCAAAAAATTGAATTTATACAAAGAATGAAGAAGAAAGGCACAGGGGAATATTTTTTCTTTAACACACTAAAACAAAGATGATACCATACGTGTACACCACTAACGGAAGTGAAATGTATGTGGGACAGCCATGGAGCGGGAGATCGGGGCTATCCTGTCACACGCACACGCGGTGCTACCATACGCACATGATCGTAGACTCTGGAGCATTACAAAGTTATGTGTTAAAAAAAATAGAAGCATAAATCTCTCTGAGGAAGACACTGTCACTGCTGTGGTCTGCTTTTCCTGCTCCTGACTCACCATTTGCTCTCATAGAGAAGCAGGTTTTATACTGCAGTCATGACATATTCACAGCCTTAGTGAATAGAGAAAGACTCCAGCAGTCACAGAGGAGGTGGTTTACCAAATTAATTACCCAAAACAGTCACACTGCAAATTCCAGGGCAAGGTGACTGCTGACTTCATCAGACAGTGTAAAGGAAAAGAATCTCAAAGCTAAAGACTGATCTGACCAACTTCCACGGCTCCGAGAATCACCAGCTTCCGATAATGGGTGCTCTAAGACTTGGGGTTGTTTCCAGATGAGGTTCCACCAGTGACTCGCTGATTTATACAGTGTTACTATGTAGATTATTAAGATTGTTAAGTAGATAGTTCCATTGGTATTGAGTCAGAGTAGAAGTTGCAGATATCATTGCCGATGCTTACATCCACTATTTTTATATGTTGATTTTCTGCTGTTTAAAAATATGAGTGTCCAGGAAGGCACAAAGTCACTCAGTGCATCTCAGGTGTTCAGAGCTCAGAGCCTGGCCTCCATGAAGGCCTCCCTCCCGCTCTCAGACTTTCCTTAAACTCTCACCACTCTGCCTTTGTCTGCTCCTGGCCTCAGAGAGGGTGGAGTGGGGTGCCTGGCCAAGCTGCTCAGACCCACTCAATGGCGGCCAGAGAATGTTGCTGACCTTCCTCTTTGTTTCAAGGAGGTCTAGGCTAGTCCCCCACTTCACCTGAAGGGACATTTTCAGAGTTTTCTTTCTGTCACTTGGTGTGTCTGTGCCTTTTGTATTTCCCTAATAAATTCCTCAACTTAAAAAAAATACAAGTGTAAATAATTAAAGAAATAAGATAATAAAAATGCTCTATCTTTGAGAAGATAGAGAGTGAGGAAAAAAATCCACGGGCAAATGGGACAAATAGAAAACAGCTAACAAGATAGTATACTTTAATCCAGGCATAACAACGATCACTTTAAATGTCTATGTCAATTTAAGGCAAAAATTTCTGTAGTGAAGATAAGTAAAGCTTGGTATATGTCTACAAAAGTATCACTTTAAATATAAAAACATGTTTAACATATGGATAAAGATGTAACAAGTGAATGCTACCAATAACTCTTTCTACTTCTCCCTAAAATTTGGAGTAGCTGCATTAAATTCAGTCAAATTAGTCTTCAGAACAAACAATATTATCAGAAGTGAGTGAGACATTAAATAATGATAAAGGGTTAAGTCATCAAGTAGGTATGAATCCTAAAGATTGTATGTACTTAATAGCAGAACCACAAAGCACACAGTGCAAAAAGAAACCATCCACAATCATCATCAGCGACTTCTGTGTGCCTTTATAGTTATTTAAGGAAAAAATGGGCAAAAATTTGTTCTCTGGAAGAGACAGCCTCTTTAGTGAATGTTGCTGGAAAAACTGGATTCCCACATGCTAAAGACTAAAACTAGACTCAAGTCTATCACCATACACTAAACTAATGTCAAGATGGATCAAAGATCTAAATATTAAAAAAGAAACACTAAATCTACTGGAGGAGAAAGTAAGTATAAATGTTGAAGACATAGGTGTAGATAGACAATTCATGAACAAAACTCAAACTGCATGGGAAATACTTCAAAGAATCAACAACTGGGATCTCATTTTATTGTAAAACTTCTGTACAGCAAAAGAAATCTCCAATAGAGTGAAAAGACAACCTACAGAGTGGGTAAAAATTATAGCCAATTGTCCCTCAGACAAAGGACTTATACCTAGAACGTATAAAGAATTAAAAATATCAGACCCCCCCAAATTCAAAGACCTAATCCAAAAATGGGCATCTGTGATGAAAACACTTCTCAGATGAAAAAATACAAATGATAAATAAATACATAAAAAAGTTCAACATCACTGATTATTCAAGAGATGCAAATTAAAACACCGAGATTCCATCTTACCCCAGAAAAAACGGCTATCATCAAAAAATCAACCAATAACAAATGCTGGTGAGGCTGTGAGGTAAAAGGAACCCTTCTCCCCTGTTGGTGGGAGTGTAGACTGCTGCAACCACTGTGGAAATCAGTGTGGAGATTCCTTAAAAAATGTGATTAAAGATCCCATTCTATCCAGCTATTCCCTTCTGGGTATCTTTCCAAAAGAATTGAGAACATCATACCAAAGCAATATAAGTGCACCCATGTTTATAACAGCACAATTTGTAACAGGTAAAACTTGGAAACTGCCCAAATGTGCATCAATCAAGGAATGGATAAAAAAAGATGTGGTATTTTTATATAATGGACTAGCACTCAGCCATAAAGAAGGATAAACCTGAGACTTTAACAGGTACATGGGTACAACTTGAGACCACACTCATAAGTGAAATAAATCAGACTCACATGGGTAAACATCATGTTATCTCCCAGGTATGAGAAAGTAAAAGAGTAAATAAGTTCTGAAATGTACAATAGATACTGTGAAACGGGAAGAAATTGTTCAAAAGTAAAAAAAAACAAAAAACAAAACTAGGATGGATAAAGGAGAAAAGACAATGGGGAAAAGGAAAAAGTGCAAGTCAGTTATACTATTAGTCTCTCTTAGTTCATTAAAAAGGGAGGTTTGTGCTAATCTTGATTGGTGAAATTTTTGTACCTAAATCTTGTGCCCTGAGCAACTACTTTAAAGATAACATCTAATGAATTAACTATTGTTATTCTCCTATTATTTTGGCATGAAACTTCTTTTAACCTTTTTCCATAAAATAAAAAAGAACAAATAGGCAAAATAAATTAGGATATAAATGACTTGAACAACACTATAAATAAAATTAGCATGTCATTCCACCAAGCATTATAGAATACACATTTTTTCTAAAGTGTGCATACTACATTCACAAAGATAGATCTTTCTGGACCAAAAATAAGCTTTAACAAATTTAAAATAATGAAAGTCACATGAACATGTCCTCAAATTAGTGCAGAATTATACTAGGAAATCCGTAATAGAATGATATCTGATGGATCCCCCCAACCTGGAAATTAATACATTTCTAAACAAGATACGAATCCAAAAAGAAGTCTCAAAAATAGGAAAATAACAATCTAGTTAACACAGGACAGAAGGCCGGCCATGGTGGCACACGCCTGTAATCCCAGCATTTGGCAGACTGAGATAGGAGGATTGCTGTGAGTTCAAGGCTAGCCTAGGCTACATAATGAGTTCAAGGTTAGCCTAGGCTACATAGTGAGTTCAATGCCACCCTAGGCTACATAGTGAGACCTATCTCAAAAAAAGAAAGAAAGAAAGAAAGAAAGAAAGAAAGAAAGAAAGAAAGAAAGGAAGGAAGGAAGGAAGGAAGGAAGAAAGAAAGAAGGACAAAAGATCTTAACAGACCTCAAAAAAGGAAATATACAGAAGAAAACAAACATATGAAAGGATGGATGTTCCACATCATTTTTAAATAAATGAATTCCAAATGAAACAGTGAGATGTCACTATGCACCTATTAGAATGGCTAAAATATAAACACAAAACAAAACAAAAACAGACTAGGACAATATTAATTGCTGATAGGAAGGCACAGTACTAGGAATTCTCATTGTTTGTGAGAAGGCAAAATGATACAGCATACTTTGGAATCCAATTTGGTAGCTTCTTAGGAAGCTAAAATAGTCTTATACAACCTTGTAATCATGCCTTTAGGTATTTATCAAGCTGATTCAAAACCATGTTCACATTACAAGCCTATATTTGAATATGCATAGCACCATTATCATGATCTTTCCAAACTGGCAACTAAGATGTCCTTCAGTAGACAAAATTGGGTAGACAAATTGTTTATATAGCTACAATGGAACATTATCCAGCGATGAAAAAAAATGATTGAGCCATAAAACACAAACAACCCTTAAATACATGTTGGTAATTGAAGGAAGCCAGATTGAAAAGAGTACATGTTCATTGCAGGCAATTATATAACATTCTGAAAAAATAGAAACTACACTGATGATAGCATTTGGTCAACGTTTGATCGGTGTTCCACGTGGAAGGGGAGAAGGATGGGGGAGGTGAAGTGTAGTGAATTTCTAGACAGTAAAGTTATTCCGTATGCCCTTTTAATGGTGCTTACAAGACAATATGCATTTGTCAAATCTATAGAATTACAGTTTCATAAAGAATGAGTCTAGCTATAAATACTCTTGCAGGGGGTTGGAGATCTCAGAATGAGTATGCAGAACAGCACAAAACAATCTAACTGTACTAGAAATGAATGAAATGACCTCACTGAAGAGGGTGTGGAAGGGAAAAAGGCATCGAGCTAAGTAAGTTTAGAAATGGGTGGAACCTATAAGACTCATATAGTTGATAAAGTTGTTTCCTCCGGGATGTGGTTGAAAAAAACTTGATAGTACTGTATGTGTATACTGGAATTGAACAAGTACATGGATGACAATGGGAGAGATAAATTTCTCACTACTGGAAAGTATATACATAGACTGAACATGTTTTGCTTAATAGCAATGGTTTTATACAGGAAATGTATATAATATACATTTACACAGGTTAGAATACACACATAGATTTCCTTGCTTTGTTGGCTGAGGATCTGGATCAATGCAACCCCAGTAGCAATAAGTTTACCTACTATCAAGATCCTGGTATAATTCTTCAATAAAAAGAAGTAAGACTTCCTAGCGAAATGACGGATTCTAGGACTGAAGCAAGATATATATACAAGATGAGCCTGGAGCACTTACATCTCTTTTTTTTTGTTTGTTTGTTTTTTGTTTTTCTCCGGAACCGGGAACCGAACTCACAACCTTGCGCTTGCCAGGCAGGCCCTTTGCTGCTGAGCTAAATCCCCAGCCCCTAGAGCACTTACATCTCATAGAGCTGAAAACTAAAGAAAATAAGCCAACAGTGATGGGATGTGTCTAAGAATCAAATGAAAGGGCATTCAACATCCAAAGCTGGAAAAAATTAGCAACTAAATAAAATAATATTTGATTATGACTTAAAGTGTAAATATCCATAAAGCCACACTGAGATAAGTGATTTAATAACTAAATTAGTGAGGAAGAACAGACAAATCTCCACACAGAGAAATTTAATTTTGTGGTCTCCACCCAGATAATTAAATCAGAATCACTCAGGAGTCAAGAAGAGGGACATGGAAAGGCAGGTCCAGATATATGTATTTATTTTAAAACCTATCAGGTTGTTTTTGTTTTTGTTTTTGTTTTTTCTCCGGTACCGGGAACCGAACTCACGACCTTGCGCTTGCCAGGCAGGCGCTTTTTGCCGCTGAGCTAAATCCCCAGCCCAAAACCTATCAGTTGATTCAGATTCAACACGGTTAATAAGCACTGTTTTCGGCACAGAAAAGATATACAATTATCTCACACAGTCAGTTTATATTCCCCAACTTTCTGTAACCCTCATGCTTTCTTATGTTATCTAATAGATCAGAGTAAAATTGTTTTATTTGTGTAATCTCAAACAAATAGAAAATGATACTTTCAAGAAAAAGAGATATTGTATCATTCTTTAGACCATGGTAACATTAAAAAAGTTTTAACTTACTGGTTTAGCTAGTATATGCAAGTATATGTGTGTACGCCTGTATACTTACGCACATATATATGTTTAATGAGCAAATCTAGAACAGATATTTTGAACACATATATCTGTAGTTCAAGAATAGCAAAATAGGTAAATCAGAAATTCTATGAGACAGATTTTATTGTAGTAGGGAGTGGTTAAAGAGAATGATTGCTAGAAATTTTTGTATAATGCCTAGAGATTTAGTAGATTTACCATGTAGTCCATAAATGGTGAATTAATTTGTCAAAAGAAAGTTTTGAAGCAGGCTCAGGTAAAAGCCAGGACGGTAACTACCGTTATTCCTTGTGTTTTTATCTGGGGCTTTAACTTGAGACAGGAAGGGGCTGAGGCGTAATTACTGGGTGTCCATACAAGGTGCGGCTGACTACTCAGTTCATCTTGGAAAGTCTTCTTCATCTCTCTGCCTAAAATGTCAGGCAGACTCACAGTCAACTGCATTTTCCTTTCCTTTTGACTTATCATTTTTTACATACATTTTTTTAGAGAGTGACTCTTTGGGCAGGGGTGGCAGAGAGCCATAAAAACTCCATTATTTACAGAGAATTAGTTGTTGTATAAGATTTCTTGTTACTGACGGTGAACTGTTTTTATGAACCATTTGCTAAAATTTGGGAATGATTTGCCTGATATTGGGAAAAGCATGGACGTCGTGCAGACGGGAGTGTACATTTTCAGTTCTCCCACTTTCTACCTGTAGACTCCTCTGTAAATTTACCCCTTCGAGTCTGTTTCCTCTCCTGTACAAAGGGGAGGATAACACTTGTTAGAGTTGTGGCAAGTATCAGAAAAAGTGGTAACATTAATGCACATGGTGGACACTTGATAAGGTCTTTGTGTGTCTCTGGTTGGGAAGGGGCATTGTGGGGTCTCTTGATAGGTGCTGACCTCCACATTTCCATGTGTCTTTGCGGGTAGAGGTGGGGAGGAGTTGTGGGCTAGCACGGACAGAGCCTTCCTGTACTGGGCTACTTGTTGTGGCTAGATTCTCCTAGCTGGTACATCTTCCTGTCTTGTTTGTGGAGTAAGAGGGTCTTCTCAGTCAGATGAGGACAAAAAGACTTTCAGAGGCATCATGCTTACTGTATCTGAGTCTCTTCTGCGGGATCTGCTCACTCCTTGGCATCTCAGAGGAAAAGGGTAATTCTGAACTGAAGGGAAAGGGAAGTGCTTCCCCTGGCTGTTTACTTTTGATGGTGTTCCCACTCAGACCTCTTTGGGTTACCTGATGCAGTCAGAGGTCATCTCCCCTTGAAGGAGAAATGAGCCTGCCTTACCTATGCTGTCTTCTTTTTCTCAATTGTAGGTGAGGAAATACGGAGTCTGGGTTGCTGGCTCTTCTTTGACTGGGAAAGAAAGGTGCTCAGCTATCATGCTATTCTGGTCTTGGAGCTTACCATGTCTTTTACTTTTACCCTTTGGAGTTTGTCTTTGGTTGTTCCCCGTGTCATTTCAAAGGTTTATACCTGTGTACGGGGAGAGAAGCAGGGTAATTGGGTCCATACCACCTGGTCTGAAGAGAAAGTCTGAAGTGGATGTAGCACATAGTCAGTGGGCAATCTGTCTCATGTGTCATGTTTTTGCTTAAACTCTGTTTATTTGTAAGCAGTATGTTACCCTCCTAAATCTATCAAAAAATTCCAGGGAGAAGAGGTGGGAAATATACTTAGAAACAAAGTTTTACTAAACTTCCTCTTTTTGAACAGCTATGAAGCCGTACAGTGAGAGGAGTAGCAGAGAGAAATTAAAACAAGAACCAAAGGATGAGTTTCACTGGAGAGAGAAGTCACACATTAAAATCAAGTATTAACCAAAGAGAACTTGTTAGGTGTAAATAATCTAAATATCAAGCAGCTAAAGACCAATTCTGTCTTGAGTTTAGTTAGATTTTCGTAATTACTTTTGAAGATGCCTTGACTGATATTCTGGGAACTCGCTTTAAGTAAAATGCTTACGTCATTCCCAGAGAGCGGGCTCAGATGAAAGTGGAGATGTTGGGTTTCAACTGTGACAATTGCCCGATCCCCTCCATTCTGGCCAATCCCACCTGCTTCTTCCAAGAAGAGATGATCTCATGTCTGCTCAAATACATCTAACTGCACAATTTGCTTCAGTGTGAAATAGTGTCAATATGATCAGTTCTTGAGTTATATAACTTTAATGACTAATTCTTTACAATTACTCGAGGGATATTTCTGATTTTTATATAATGTATTCTCATCTATAGTGAAAATTTTTAATGTTATATCTAGATTCTTTAAAAGAAATAGATGTGAGACTTACATTCATGTATTTGTGTAAGAAATTCTTTTCTTTTCTTTTTTTTTTTTTTTTCTTTTTGAAACAGGGTCTTACTATGTAGTTCAGGCTGGGCTTGAGTTCATTTTGTAGTTCAAGTTGGTGTTGAACTCGCAACGATCCTTCTGCCTCAGCCTCCTGAGTGCTGGGATTACAGGCTGGTGCTACCACACCTGGCAGGGAAGAAATTCTTATAAGAGCTGAGCCCTGTTTTGTGGCTTGGAAACTATGACAACCTTAACTGCAGTACATATATTAGAAATGATATTAATGCAGACAAAAGGAAGGTACTCCCAAAGATAATTAAATATGGTGTATTTCATATATACTTTTCAGGATAGTGTTATTGATTTATGGCAGCTCAACATTAATCCTTTTGCCTAACTGCAACGAGATTTTTCTTCTTTCTTCCCTTCTTCCCTCTCTCATTTCCCCCCTTCTTTCTTATTTTTTTGGTTTTTTTTTTTTTGGTACCAGGAATCGAACTCACAACCTCACACTTGCCAGGCAGGCGCTGTGCCGCTGAGCTAAAACCCCAGTCTTCCCTCTTCCTTCTAAGAATTATCCCTCCTGTATTCTGTGCAGCCTTTCACTTTTAGGACACTTGTGGACAGGCACCCACTTCCCTCATGCATATTTACTTTCTTGCCTTCTGTACAAGGCCAAACAGCAACAGCAGAGGGGAGGCAGGAGGTCTGTTATGAGAGAGTAGAGGGAAGGAGGTCTGTTATGCACTGACCGCTTTTCTTGCTCTGCCATCTCTTTGTTTGCTCGCATTTTCTTAGTTCCTTCCTATCCCAAATACCTTTCTAGGAAACTTGCAATGTACTTCTTATAAACAAGTTTTGCTTTGTTTGCCCAGACTCTGTGGTTCCCAACGTAATATCCTGGCTGATACAGTTAGCTTGTTAAGATTTCAGTGATTTTAGTAACAGTTTAGATTATAATATTCAAATTGTCTATACACAGTTGATATGAGCGCATAGAACTGTGAAATGCTGTTGAAACAGTGCTTAGTACAAATGAAAAAGAAAGTAGGCTCAGGAGAAGAACAAGTACATTTTCCTGTATGAAGAGGTGGGAAGGGAAAGTTTTCAGAGAAAAAGAATTTGAATTAGGCCTTAAGAGCTAAATAATATTTGGACAAATTATACTCCAAATGGAGCAACCAGTTGCTCCATTTTGATTATATGCTTAACCAAATACATTTTTGTTTCTACACAATACCCATTGACTGACTTTTCAAAAACTTATAAATTTACCCATTTTAAATAAGTGTAAAACATATTTTGTAGTCCAGCACAATTTCATTACCTTCAGTGAGTGTTAGTCAGTGTATTTATGTCTCTATTGAAGAATATAACTGAGGTGGAACTGGTGATTCAGGGCAGGAGGAGAAGACAGAATCTGAAGTATTAGTATCCGAATAGACTCACTGTTTTTTTATTGTTTTTATTTTTTTTTCCTAAAAGCATGCTGAGTTTTATCCAACTGCAAAAAATTACAGAGATGTACATTTTCAAATGTGCACATTTGATGAGGTTGAAAAAAGCGCATGATTCCCAGGGGCCCGCCCACCGTGCCGTGCCGACGGGTCGTAAGAGGCGGTGTCAATGAAAGGAACATAAAGTAAACTTGTAAAGAACCTCTTTATGTGTCACAGACGTAATTTAGCATGTTTATTATAACTGCTGAAGCCAGAGAATGGATTCTTACATGGGATGCCGTGACCTCACTGCATATTGTATTTCACTGAGTTCTAGAAGCAGTGAATTCTATATCAAGTTATAAATATACAGGGAAGGTAAAAGCAACATCTAAAATACAGCTAATAGACCAAAGAGGATTGTATTGTAACTTATTAAGTAATTAATTTGTGACATTGTTGAGATGAACTAGAGATGCTGATATGATTGTTGATATGAGTTAGAGATGATTAATTCAGGAAACATTACTAGAACATAGATTTTAATTTGTGACATCTTTTTCATTTCTATAAAACAATATGAATAATTTATGGGCACATTTTAGTGACTAGTAAAATATAGAAGAGTTTGTTCCCCCTACTCAGTATCTCTTCAGTCTGTTTTTCCTCTCACTTCACTTCCTCTCCCTCTGTCCTAAAGATAATTATGAGCTTGAATTTTGTGTTTCTCATTTATACACCTTTATCACAGCTTTATTACAATGTATGTGTCTGTGTAAATACATACATACACATATACATGTCTTTATGTCTGCAATAAATAATTTAAATTTTATATGTTGCTCAGGCATATATAAATAGATCCTATTGTTTGCCTTCTTCTGTAATTTATTTTTTCTCAATATTATGTTTAAGATTTAATCATGTTGATGCCTAGGCTGTAGTTGTTTATAGTTTTTCTATATAATATTCAAATAATATAATATTCTATATAATATTCAAATAAGACTCGACACATTTATTTACTATAACATTCTATATAATATTCAAATGTTCAAATAAGACTCCACACTTACATTTATTTACTTAATTATACTTCATTGCCTACTCTTGGTGAGCAGAAACGGATACAATGGGGAGTAATTCTAAATGGGAACCAAGTTTCTCTAGAATCATATTTAATAAGATTTTCTCACTATGGCCTCAGTGAGCTATAAATTTGCTTTACAAAATTTTCATAAAAACTACTCTTAGATCACAAGAGATGCCCTTTGGTATTTTCTATTCTGCTCTATTTCATTTATTAAAAATAACTCTTGCTTTGCTTCTCTGCGCTGATTTACAGAACTTTTCGTTATCGGCCAATCAGCACCCATAGCCTAGGAAAAGCCTGAGTGGGCTGCAGCACGGGTAGCGCGCAGCTCTGCTGAGCACTGATGTCTAACCAGCTGGAGGAAGTTACTCTGCCAATAAGAGCATGGTGCCCGCTTCTCTCCGAAGCTCTGTGCGTATTTGGGATCATTAGATTTTTGCGTTTCCTGACTTACTAAATTTTGTGTATAATAACAGAAAGTTGAATTGGAACCGATTTGTAAAGCTTACTACAATAGCTAAAATTAGGGCAAATTTCAGTCTATCAATAAAATTGTGCATTCAGAAGACATCAGACGTTTCCATTTTGGGGTCTTTTTCATAAGTGACAATTTTGAGGAAAAAGACAACTGCTTTACGCTAAATGGTTACCCTAAAACGTAAGCTGGAATTAAAACCTCGTGTCTCAGATGGACCCTTGGAGTCTCGAATTTTCTAGATCACTACGCAACTGTGCAAAGTGTAAAACTATAGCTGTCAAAAATCTACTTTGAGTGTTAATCTGAATCAACAGAAATTTTAGAAATTCCAGTAAATAAATAAAATGTGTTGTTTTGGACTTTCGGAGGTCAAGTTTAAAACATATTGGAAGAAATTCTGTTCCCACTAGTACTATTTAAAATTGAGCAAAATTGTAATTCCCCCCTTTTCCCATTGTCTTCTATGAAGAATGATAGGCAAAGACTGGAATAATCTGTTTCTTTCACTCTTAATTCTAAATCTTGGAGATAAATTTCTGGTCTGTGCATGTCATGCACTAGTGGGAAACTCGGGTCGAGGAGGCAGAGGAGCTTGCCCTCCGTACTCACGGAGAAGTCACGCAGGAGGTTCAGGAGGGTAGGATTTCTAAATTTCCATGGACGTAATCCCTAGCAGTCTACAACATCCCCAAGCCCTCAGCCATTCCCAGTGCTGAGGCAAATTAGCAAGGCTGAGAAAGGCAGTTAAGTTATCTTCTTGTAGACAGCCTGCAGATTTATTTATGGCAAATTGTCTGGCCACTTGCCAACATAAAGCACGTTTCACACAAAACTGGCTGGGGAGGGGAGGCAAAGAAAAGGAGCTAGGGAGGCTGATTCCTGCACTAGACCATTGCTAGCTCTTCCTACAGGCTTTCAAAGGAGTTGTAGAGGGTTATTTGGGCAAATATTTCCTAATCCAGCTTAGAAAGAGAAATGCCTGAGAAAGGATATTGATAGCATTTCAGTACTACAAGTTAATTTTGCAGAGTGGCATATAGGATACAGGAAGCAGAGGGACTGACCCTAGGGGTGGTGAAGACAGGTAATTCGGTCCTATCCCTGTGTCAGCTAGGCAATTAAAAAGACAACTTATATTTAGAAAAGAATTTTAGAGACATACAGTTCCATCTATATAAATAGGTTAAATGAAACCTATAGTACCTTTTGCCATTTGACCCTCAGGTTGCTTGTTTCTGTGAGAGAGAAAGAGAGAGAGAGAAGGAGAGAGAGGGAGGGAGAGAGAGAGAGAGAGAGAGAGAGAGAGAGAGAGAGAGAGAGCGAGAGAGCGCACTCATTTAACATATGTGAGGCCCTAGTTTGGTCCCCAGTACCACACAGAAAATAAAGAGCTTATTCTCTAACCAGGACACTCTCCATGTATTTTCCACTGGATGATTCTGAGTTCTTAAAATTCATGATTTCAATACAATTATTTGTTTATTTTCATATATCTTTCACAGAAATGACATCATTTAAATATGAGTCTGAGGGTTAAAAAAAACCTCAGAGCAATAAATTGTAGTTCATAAGCACTCTGGGTCTAATACAAATTACTATTCAAGAAATGATATTAACTTATAATTCATTCATTTGTCCAACACCACACCAGGAACATACCTGGCATTTATGAGAGGTTTTATATTTTGCAAAATACTCACATGCATCTTTTCACTAACAGAACCCTGAAACAGTGTCTGAGTGGATCCACTGCTATCAGTCATGACCACATTGCTGGGTGGCTAAAGACCTGCCTCACCAGACTCTGTCCTGAGGATCTGCTCCAGGGGGAGTTAGGCAGGCACCGGGGTATCTGTGATGTTGCTCACAATTCAGCCATCCCTCTGAGAAGCCTTTCTTTACCCACTCCCTATGCTTTGGGTAAAAAGGTTCAAAGTAAGATGTCCCTGGAATGCTGCTAGTGGCTTACTGTGTTTTCCCTGCAGCTATATCCACCTCTGTTTCAGCACAGCTGGGAGGAGCTTGCAGACATTCATGATAGCGGATCTTCACCTATGCAGAAAGCTGAGTAGAGGAAACATTTTGTACAAATTTCTCCTCCCAGTGTCACTAAAATAGCAAAACATGGATCAATTAAAAGAGAAAATAAAAGGAATCCTAGAATATCCAGGATTTAAAATGGCCAGGTCTTTCCAAAGTGGAGATACCATTAATCGGAAACTACAGGTAGAGATGCCTCTGATGGTAACTCTGAAAATTCTTAAAGAGTGGCCTATAAGAAAACTGGAATTTGGACATTTGCCAGCAGAGTCCCAGGGCCACCTAGGTGTGGCCACCTGTGCCTTGGCCTTTTTTCTACAATCCCTGTCCTTCCTATTTCTGAAAACCTAGAGATGTCGGATTAACAGAAATTCACCTAGGGCAATAAAGAATGACATGACAGCATGGGTAGGAGGATGGCAATGTTTAAAAACAGTTATTTTTGTAACTTTGTCACATCAAGTGCACTCTTTAAGGAACTGTTTACCTATCAGTGTGGGAAAATTAAGGAAATAAGAAATAACAGAAGATTGGATTTATTCTGCCTCTGTTATTCAGGTGCTAGGCTCGGAAGTCGCACTATAGTTGTTCTTCCATGGCTTTTCACACACTTGGATAAATAAAAAGTGTTCTGTCCAAGTCCTTGTTTTATCCGATAACTCAGCAAATACAACATTACTTTGAGAAAACATCTTGTCTTTTGTACTATAAGGTTAAACTTGAATAAGGATCAGTGATGATTCCCCACCAGAGGAAAACCTAGGTGCTAATTTTTGTAACTAACCAAACTACTTCATTAGTGTCATTTTTCCCTCTGCAAGGGCTGTAGAACTTCTGATATTTTTAAAGTTATTTTAGCTTCAGCATTATGTAAAAACATTCCCCAGTGGTTGATAACAAATTGAAAACATTCTTGAACCACTGGAAGGAGTGATTCTTAAATCTGCTCAGGAGGCATCCAGAACAGCTGGCGACTATGTCTAAAAGCTGGAAAGCTAGCAGAAAAATCTACAGGCAAAGCAAGCGGCTCATGAGGAGCAGTAAGGAATTCGGCCTAGTGAACTCTGCAGCCCATTGCGGAGACAAGCTCTCTTTGTGCCTTTCTTCTACATCCACGTGTTTGACAATATTCTGCAAATATCAACAGACTCTTCAGAAACAGTTTTGAAATCTTTCAGATCTTATGTCATTGGTCATACTAATAGGCATAGATATTCTGGCAAAGCCCGGAGAGAAAAGGAGGAATGAAGGGGAGGGGAAACTGACCACAATTAAAATAGGCAGTGCAGCTCACGCCCTCCTGAAGAAGTTTAAGTGGCACGTGCACCTCAGGTTAAGAAAAGACCATATACATTTCAGCTCTTTAGGGGACTGCACCTTGCTGGAATATGGGAAATCATTAGCCAAGGACACAGAGTCAGGTGCCAAGGGTCAGAGAAAGGACAAGAATTCTCAGTTGCTGTCAAGATTTTGTACAGAGAGTGAGGTTCCAGAAACGGGGAAGCTAAAAACAGTATCTTCCAAGATCTAACCTGGTTGGCAGGGCAAAGAACCAATGAGCCCACCCAGCGTGAAAAAGTCATGCCAACCCAGACCATCTCTCTCAAAGCAGACTCAGTTGGCTAAGTCAGTGGCCTCCCTGTACCAGAGCAGTTGGGAGAAGTAATTGTGTAATTTCACAATCTCCCATGATATGGCAGACGAGAGATACTAGCAGACCTTTGCGGGGTTGGGGTGGGGTTCTGGAAAACTCTGCTTTGCTAATAAAAAGAACAGGTATAGGTTCTTTGCCACTTCTCAGTCTCACCTTTGTGTCTTAAGTGGGAATGTGTTGCCAGAAGCCAGAGGTAACTATCTTAAGAAGGGGTGGGAAGACCACAGAACTTCAGAGTCCTCGTCTCTGACATAACTGAGCTAACTACCTACCACCAGCACCTGCCTCCTTCCAGAATTCTTGTCATATAAAAAATAAGCTCTTATGTGTTGTGATCACAGTAAAGTTTTTGATACTTTCTACTGACACATTCATTATTATATAACATATATCTTGTGAATTTTCCCTTGACTAAAATTTTAATAGCTTTGTATTAAATATTGTTGTCTTGTGTCTCAGATATTTCTGGGTGAGCTGGAAAAGTCACAGAGCCTACATCTCTGTACAATCACCGGAGAAAACACCAGTGGGAATGATTCAGATAAGCCTGTAAGGATGAGCTGCAGATGTGACAGAACACTACCCAACAGGGAAGTCATTGACTTTAAGCCTTCTTTCCATGTTTTTTTAAAATATTTTGATAATTTTCATGAGTCATTCCTTATAATGCCTGGAGTTTGACTGTCATCTGTGATACTACTATGCTGAAGCTAGCGGGTGCTTTAAAGTAAGGTCAGTGAAGAACATTTGGGAGAGAGAAGAGCCTGGAGACAGAAGTCCCTCAGGAGAGAGGGAAAGGACAGAGAGTATTATGGGAAGGCTAGAGTAGTGGTTCCAAGAAAAATTGTTTTATTTATTACCGTGTCCTCTAAGTTAATATGTTGGAACATTTTGAATGAGATAACATTAATTTCAAAACACCAGTTGCATCTCTGTTGCTATTGGTTTATTTTTGTGTAAAGGTCCAAAATTTAATTACCCTAGGGAACTTTTTCTTATGAAATTTTGGTCTCCACCCTCCCATATCCTGAAAGGATAAGAAATGTTCTGAGATAATGTGAAATTGTCTGAGCTCTCTCATTCCATTTTCCAGCAAAAAGAATTAGGGATCAAGTCGAATGATTTGACGCTTTAGAAGGGGGTGGTATCCACGGAATTGTACATTTTTCTAAATGTGATGAAAGAGAAAGAAAACTCATGCTCTTCAAATAAAGATCTTTGAGATCCTTAAAAATTTTCTCATTCAGTCTAACTGTAAGGTTGCTTGATTGTGACAAATTTGGCAAAGGCTTAGAAATTGCATTCTCCCTTCAGTAGACTATTGTGAGGAAAGATGACGCAGAGGATGAGCAAGAATGAAAGTTTGAAACTTAAAATGGACTGGAAATGTTTTCTAAAAATATATTATTTTCCATTCTTTTTCCCTGCAAAGGCTAAAATGAAGTGTTAGAACTTGTCATATTTTAAGCACAAGGCTAAAACAAAAAAAAACTAACCTAGTATTTATGTCCATGAAATGATTTTCTGAAGCTTCTTTGTATCTTTGCTCAACACATATAGGTTTTATAGTCCTTTCCAGGACTGTTATTAGTTATGCCCCCCGAGATTTCTAAGGGTGAACTCATACTGCTAACTAGCTTGATACTTAGGCAAAGAGGCAAAGGCTTATCCGGGCCCCTCTGTGTGCTCCTGGAAGATATACATGTGGCACATTGCTGACTGGTTGTATATGTAACATGTTCTTAAATAATTCTTTAAATATGTCCTAAAATGGAAAAGGGAAGTGGATTGTTGCCTATATTGCCTTTTAAAATATATATTCTCCAATAATATGTCATATGTACAGAGAGAGTTGATATTAACACCACCCTTTTTTTGTACAGAACTTGGATTAGGTAATGTGCCTGAAAAAAAATCTCTGATAAATTCACACACAATATTCTTGCCAGAAACAATGCTCTAACTCCAAGTAGGTCCAGAAGGGAAACGCTAAAATTGACTTCTTCATCTATAAAGCTTGGAAATATTATATCAATGAAACTGTGTGAGAGACTCACTGAATGTAACCAATGTAGTTTCCTAAAGCTAGCCAGAAGCATGAGACAGGGGGGTACTATGTGTTGTGGAGAGTAGGGCTGTAGAGCAGATAGATGCACCAAACCCTACTGGGTCTTCTTGTTATTACCATGACAATAGACTTATTAGAGTTTGAGGGGGTTTAAAATCAGGAAAAGCCAGGAAAAAGTAGAGAGCTTAACTCCCAAGTGCTCAGCTGAGCATTTTTCAGGTCTCTTTACCTGTTTATTCTAGGAATCATAAGCACGCTGAAATTGTTTGTGTTGCCTTCAGTGGGCTCAAAACTACCTAGAGAAAACTTCAGTGGAATATATCAAAGCTATGGTTTTGACAAAGGATGAGTTGGTAGCTAATTTTAAGGTTCTCACTTATGTCAACCTTCAGTTCTATGAGTTTATCAAGTAAACTATACTTTGGAGATATAATTGTTTCTATTTAGAAATTCCATATGGGCTCATTAATGTTATATTTGTAAGGAAAGTGAGAAATATTTTATAGTAATGTTTTCAATCTATAAAACAGAGTAATACAGAAATCAAATTCTTTATATGATTATGCAAGTATTAAATCAGGAATTTTTTATGAAATCACATGTTTCAAGAAGATTTATTAGGGGAATTTGGGTGAGGAATGGTTTTGATAGAAAAATGTGAGAGCACATAACTTTCCACCTCTGGATTTATCTTTACAAAAACAGTGAATGGTTCATTTTGAGGAACTAGTATTTAGCACTGAGATTTTTGTTTGTTTTGTTTTAAAAACTATATGCCCGTGGCTGGGAATTTAGCTCAGCGGCACAGCGCCTGCCTGGCAAGTATGAGGTCATGAGTTCGATTCCTGGTACCAGAAAAAAAAACAAAAACATATGCCCATTATTTCTGAGCATAAGGACCAAGGAGTACATTACCCCAATTCATGTTTCTTAAACTTAAGTTAAGGCAGGCCCTTATAAGAAAAGTATGTTTGTATTGTGATATAGCATTGAAGAATTAGATTTTCCAGTGTTTCATTTGAAGTTAAAATGTTTATTGCAACCTTAGGGAGAGGTAATACAAGTAAAGGAAGCAGCTAGTTATGGCTACATTTTTAAGGCAGCTATTGCTGTGGGTAACTGTAGCTTAATTACGTAGGGAATTTGTTGGAAATGGTGCATATTTCTTTGAAAAAGTCTTCTGGTGAAGTGAAGAAATATATATATATATATATATATATATATATATATATATATTTATGCATTAGCTCCCATCATCAGTGGTAGAAGGCTGCTCCCAGGGAGTGATGATTCCCTGGCTCGTATGAGTCCATGGTTCTGACAAGAGTCTCCCAGCATGGAGAGGCATTTGAAGTCATCTGGAAGCAACTGAGTATCTGGGTTCAAGGGAGATGCGTGGAACACAGGCAGTACCTGGTTCAGTGGCAGGTGGACTTACTGTTAATGACCCAAAAATTGGCACGTGGAAACCATTCTTACACTTGGAAAACTAATAGAGGCTGTTTATCAGTGAATCATAAATTGGCAGAGGATTGTGTAATATACTTTTCATTTTGCAGATAAAGGAATTAAAGTCCAGAGAGTTTTAATGACTGGTTGAATGTTACAGAACCACTTCTGGCCCAATGGTCTCATAATTTAATAAACTGGATACATGATTTGATTATCATTCATCTGAAGATGAAGTTTCAAAACAATTAATACATAGGAACATATGCACAACGGCTCCACTCCGATGCTCGTGGCCTCCCCTCTCAGCTCCGTTCCTCCTAACCCATGCAGCCATGTAGCATTCCTTTATGAGTTCCAATGCTTGAAACATCATTTTTTTTTCCTAGAAAGATATTCTACTCCATCCCTCTCAAATCTTGCTTAGGAAAAGGTCTTTTAGGTTGAAGTCATTCTGTATTGATGTTATTTACTGAATAATAGGAACTAAAGTCTTAACCTTCAGTGATGAAGCCATAATATTTTCAGGCAAAGTTAAGTTGGGGTCAAGACCTAAGACTAATTTCAAGTATTCATACACACGGCTTTTCACATACTTGGAAATCGCTGCTGATCTTATGGACATTAAAATGAGGTCATTTAGTTTTAAAAATGGTAGTGGTCCTTGGAAGAGGAAGTCAGTATTAACAATGAAGTCAGTATTGACAATCCAGTGAGTTACTGTAATACAATGGTTGTAAGATTTATCATTTAGAAATATGCAATTGTATTTTCATCATATTGTTTTAATTACAGAGACATGAACTCCTTACAGTAAAAGTTCATTTTTTATTACAAACTATCAGATACAGCAATGATTCAGAGAGGATCAGAAAACATTCAAATTATACATAATTTTAAAATTTCAGTATCTTATTAACTACTGCCATGTTTTCTAAATCATATTTTGTTTTTCACTAGAATCAAATTGTATTTCATTACATTTTATACTAGTCACTATTGGTTTTTGAATTTCTCCTGTACACCAGGTCAAAATATTCGGGGAATTCTATACTGTATTTCTTTAACATTGTGATAAGCTCACATGATAGTCTTATTCTTATGTAATGGAAATGCATACATGTAAATGTAGAATTTATGTAACACACTCAATGCCTGCCACATACTAAACATTTAGTAAATATTTTTGATCTAAGAATGAGTGAATTAAAACTCGTTCAAAGCCACAAAGCCTCAGAGTATTAAGTGAAGACAGCAGGAGGCCTCTGCAGCCTGTAGGACTTGTTCAGCTGTCTATTCAGAAAGAATGGTTTGTGTCAGTGGTTCTGAAGCCTTGAAAACTGGAGCCAGTTGGTTTGGAAGGTGCTTAGCACAGTGGAAGCTGAATGTTTTGGGACCTCTGCACCAGCGACCTCCGGTGAGAGAATTACTCTCCCTTAGTGCATTCCACGGAAGCCCTGGAGTATCTCCCTTGAGTGAATGTTTTTGTCTTCTCCAGAGCCACTCTCTTCAGGTTTTCAGTTTCATTAGCTACTAATTCTGTCAAGGATCTCTGACTGTTCACCACAGTTCAGTGTTACATATTATTCATTTGTTTATCAAACATGAACATGTGCTGTGTGCTGGGAAATAGGTGGATGCTAGGGATATAAAAAGGAAAACAGTGAGCAAGTTTGATATTGTGTTAGAAGTGTGCACGTGTAACCCAGAAAGGAACTGAACAAACTCTTGAATTCTTCCCAGGACTCCAAGGCAAAGAGGTTTTTCAAAGCATCTGCTGGAAGACTAGGAAACTGAAACGCGAATGCTGGTGAAATAAGAATATACCATTCAGATACTAGATTTTAAACTTATACTATTTAATGTTAAGTGACTGAGGGGTAAAAGAGAAAGGAGTGACATACTTTTCCCAAGATACTTTTCACCCAGGCCAGTGTAGGAAGTATTACTGAACTATTCCTCATTACCCATCTAAGAAGGATCTCAGACCAGACATATCCTGACTTCAAAGCCTAAAAGGCAGTCAGTTGAAGTGACAGCTTCAGAAGACACTGTTTTTAGTGGGCACATTTCCCAGAGTGTGACTGTAGCATGGCTGTGTTGTTCACTCTCACAGCTAATAGTAGGTGCTTATTGTTTTTGGAACGCTTGTGCGTGTTCTCCAAAATGGTCTCAAAACAAAAGTGATGAATTGTAAAAAGGAAGTTCTCTCAATCTGAATGATTCCCTAAGTGAAAGATGTCTTTTGCAGCAAAAGATTCTGTTCCTGATAAGCTAAGCTATTCGGGTTTCTTCATAAACTCTTGGGGAAGGTATTTTGCATCGTAAGTTTTAGAACTCAAAGCTGGTCATGATGTCATGAAGTAGTTGAACCGTCCTTTAGAAATTTTTTCCAGAATTCCAAACAAAATATTTTTGTAAAGCACATTTTTTCCCCTTTAAGGCTCATGTTAAAATAAAGGTCAGGAAATTCCATCAAGTAAACAAGTTAGCCACAACTTTCATCCAAAGGGACACACATCACAGGTGTAGCGCGGTGCTGCTGGAGTTGGTTTAAACACACTGGCTATGGTTATATATAGCACTTGACGTCCAAACATTCACTCCCACTCCATCAGCGCTTACTTAGGCTGTCCAAGCAGTTCCTCTTGTACTGTTTCTTTGCCAACTTTAAAAAATAATGGATTCTAAACTAGAACAGAGAAAAATCAACCTCTTCATTTTAGAAAAAGGTTTGCATTGTTATCTTTTTTCATCTCAAAAGGAAGCTTCTAAATGCAAATAAATTTTAAATACATTCAGCTACACAAGAATGAAAGCAATACACTAGTTTATCTTACTGAAAGGGATCTTTACAAATTAGAAAAGCTGCATAAAAATGTCTAATACTTTCATTTAATAACAATATGGACAACAGAAAGATAAATGCCAAATTAATGTATATAATAATGATTTTAGGTAAACCCTTCACTGAAACTCACACACACACTATATATGTATCTATATATATATTCCTTATATGTGTACAGTCTCACGATTTTTCACAAATATACCAATGTAACTAGCACTAATATGAGGAACTAGATAATTACTACAGAATTATCCCAGATGTCCCTCTTAGGTCCTCTGCTTCTCAACATCATTCTTAGCTCTAAGGATAACCACTACTGTAACATCTAATACCATAAACTATTTTTGCTTGGATTGTATTTTTTGAACTTCATCTAAATGGAATTATGCAGTATGCTCTTTTGTGTGTCTGTATATTGAATAGTGTTGGTTGGAACACGCTTGCTTACATCTTTTAGTGAACATGTGCTTGCATTTCTCTGGGTATAAACTGTTCAGTAGAACCAGCTCCACTGGTTCCATATGGTTGATATGCATGCATATGGTAGGTAATGTCAGGTTGTTTCTTTATGATTCTATGTGTTTTCATCTTACACTCACATATACTAAACCATGAAGCTTTTCCCAGGCTCATTTGTTATGAGAGATTTCCTTAAACTGAAAAAGTTATTTAAAAAAACTCTTTGCTATGAATAGCTAAAATTTAGTTTTGCTAATATAATTATTTTGGTGAAAGTTTTTGTGGCCTCCATTGTAACTTGTGAAAACGAATGTTCATAATGGTACTAACCATTCCACTTAAAGACCAGACTTTCAAGTTCTATAGTGAACCAGGAATCACTGTAAGACAAAGCTGTAGTCTGCTTGTTAGTAGATGACACCTTCTGAGCTTCCATAACCAGATGTTCTGTGTTATAAAAAGATGCTACATTGCTTTCTAGGAAAATCACGTTAAAATGTATAACTAAGACTTCTCCTCAAAATATATTGCAGGTTTTTTTAAAAAAATCAACACTGGTTAATCTAACAGAAAAGAAATTTGCTGAAATGATATTTGGTAAATTGCTGAATTTCTTGGAGCACCAGAGAATCAGTCTTGGAGACTTCTTTGTGATGTGCGATGCTTAAAGCATGGTTTGAATGGGTCTTCTATAGACAGTTGCCATTGCCCAGGGCTGCAGGTACCACAGCCTGCCCTGGATAGTCCATCTTAATGATGACCCGCATGAATCTTGCATCCTGTTATTTTTGCTTTTATTCTGTCTGTCAGCTTCCACAGTGGGTTGGTGCTGTTCTGTGTGATCAAGTGAATGGAGTAGCACTGATGGTATGTGACCATGAGGCAAGATTACAAAGGACATCCAAGCTATCACTCAGGTTCTTTGATTACACACCAGGAGCCTCTAAAGAACTCTGGCCTAAAGCTAACAGGGAACAGCAACTTCCCACGCAAGTGAGCCACCGTGGAAGCCAGGTCTCTTTCTTGTCACACCATCAGAGGATTGAAGCCCCAGCTCACAGGCTAACTGCAAACTCTTCTGGGGCTCTCAGCCACATCTATTCAATCATGCTGTGAGCTCTTGATGCACAGAAAATGAGGAATTTGATTTTAAGACATAAAGTTCTGGGGTAACTTGTTGCACAGCAGCAGGTAGCTAATGCGATCACCAGTTCTAGACATGTGATACAGCTACTAGAACTGTTGCCACCATTGCTTTTGGGAAGTGGATGTCCACACAAACAGCCTCACCATAGTGGACTCTGAGATGTCCCAATTCTTCAGTCAGTGGCTTCCTATTTAAACTCTATAGTCTTTGTATGTGACTAACTCTGGCTGGTTTTATGTGCTCATAGTGTAGGTGCCTAGAAGACGTGGAAATGCTTGTAGTAGCTACTCTTGCAGAATAAAAAGTGAACTTTTACTCATAAGATTGTAAATTCTCCAAAGCTAGGAAAACAGGCTAGGTACTGGGCATCCAGGAAAAATGCCAAGTCTACCATGCCTCGTCACAGGTTGCTTCCTCCTTGAATAATGGCCTTTGCAGTGTAGGTCTTTGCAGAAATCTCTGAGAACTTATAAGACAATTCTGCTTTTTTAAATTATCAATATGCTATATAATTATGAAAGATCTGATTCCTGCCTGGATCTGTGTACCACATTATAATGCCTTTGAAACATAATACGTGGTTACCTTCCAGAATGATGCTTTAAAAATAATCAGACTTTTGTGTTTTTTAGGTAATTCAGAAATAAGGTTTAAAAAAAGAAATGGAGGCGCTTCTGGGGAGCTGTTAACATGGCAGGGAGGCTTGGGGGCTCCCTGTCGCTGCCTCCACTCGGGAGGAGGTGGCTCCAGTGTGGTGACTCAGGTCTCTCAGTGGGCAGATGGTCGCTTGCGCCTGGTCCAAGTACTGCGGGCCAGTTGCCTGAGTGCAGGGCAACACTGAGTGAGTGAGAGGGACGCACCCAGGAAGGCCGCGGGAACGTTGACACTGGGATGGCCATAGCTGGAGTAATGTTATTTCTAAGAAGTGTTCAACTGACATCAAAATTTACAAGATCTTCAGATATTCCAGCAGAATTTATCAGAAAGAATGTTAAGTGGACAATGACACCGAATAACAGAACCGTTTAGAACCTGAACATATTTCCACTATTTTGCCTATTATATCTTCACAGAGAAAAAGAACCATGCGGTGTTTTGCTGGCTGAGCTGCCTGAAGTAGAACTCTCTGACCCTGGGAGCACAAAAGAAAGACCAAGGCTTCCCAACTACTATGGTTCCAATTTATTGGAAAGGAGAATTCAGCACTCCTTTGCTACCTTTTAGTGAACAAAGGAAGGAACTGTTGGAAGGAGAATTGCTTTGGCCTGAGGAAGGGTGGAAGAGAGCCTGTATTCAAGCTCAAGGTTTACTGGCTTCTGAGCCCTCTTTCATCTTAGATACCATTACCTTACCTAGTTTCCCAGGTTAACAAACCGTGCTGTATACTTATTAGTGAATATCTACTTCTTGTGTTTGAATGTAATGAATGTGTGCCATTGAAATTTTCATTCTGATTTTGGTTCAAGGGAAAGAGCTCATAAAATTGGATGATTTTATGATAACATGATAAAGCCTTCATAAGTGTTATTAATGTTTTATAACTTTGTCATCATATATCAAAAGTTACTACATTTTGAGGGCCAAAATTTATTTACCTTTATTTTAAAATATTTTAAAAGATTGCTCTAGTCCTTTACGTGGTCTTAGAAAATGTTGCCTAGCTTAAATTTTCCTGGAATTTTCTCATCTTTAGAACTTGATTGTGAATTATCTGTCTATACTATGAATTAATGGAGGGAAAGTTCCATTTATCCATTTTCATGAGGAAGTGAATTGTTCCAGGAATGAAATTTCCAGAAGAATAAAGATTCAGGAGCCAAGACTGTTTTTATGTTAATTTTTTTGAGGGAGGTCTTTAAAAAATATACTTACGTGCCAGTGCCTTCCTAGACACTAGAATCCTGAACCTAATTTTAACAACTCACTTTAGGTTTGTCTATTTTTTTCTTTTTCAACTTCCCTTTGCTGTGGGTTCCTTTGTGCCAGAATTAGGTATCCTTCTGGCTCTGTAGACCACCACCAACAAACCAAAACAGGACTTTCTATGCTTTGTTGCTTCTGCTTTAAGGGTGGAGACCAAAGAGTCTGTAGAGAATTCTGTGTCAGAGAAGAATCAATTGACTCTGAGAAGGATCTCTTGAAGTAATAAAATTCTTGGACTTAGCAGTAGCTGTCTTAAGCTCCTGAGAACTTTTATTGTTAATATTTTTGGCTTTCTTGTAGAGGACTGAAATTTGTAAGTGATTGATTTTAAGATAAATAAGATGCTGCAGTATAATAATTTTCTTTAAAAAAATGACTATCATATACAAATGTTCACACTCTAAATCTTGAAGTATTTTTAAAGTTAGGTTGATTCCAGCATTACCCATCAGTCTTATTAAAGGTACAGATATGCATTTTTATCTAATTTGATCCCTCAACAATCCTGGTCCATTTACAGATCAGAAAGCTGATCTCCAGAACCAAAGGTCCAACTCCCAACCCTGAAGCAGCTGTCCCTGACCTCAAAGTAAGTTAGGACAAGTCTGGAGTCCTATTTGGAGGCTTTTCCATACCCTATAACAACTCAAATCCACTCCTAACTGACAGATCTAACTGAAGATTTCAAGCCCGTAAATTCCCAACCCACTTCTAAGAAGTTGGGGACAGCTAAAAGTCATCTCACAGTAGGATTGATTTGTAGCCAGAATCAACCAGCATTTTGGCCTCTTTTTTGTGTAGTTTGGATGATTCTATCATCAGATCTGCTTCCCTGTGTAAAATGTTTCCTGTTTGAGTTTCCTTTTTCAAATGAATAGATTTATTATCCTAGAGGAAGACTGCCTAAGCTGCTTTCAGAAGGACAAGATGAATGCAAGGTGATAGATCAAGCACATTTATTTGTTTGCTGTCAGCTGAGAATTGTTTTTTGTGTATTGTTTTATGGAAACCAGAGGAACAATGACTCACATATTGAATTTATTGAATCAGATGGTGCAGCGCAAGGCAGGTCTAAGGAAACACACACACGTATGTGAAGAGAGAGAAAAGGAGAGGGAGGGTGAGGAGAGTGAGTTAATTGACAGAGCTGCCTCCTACCTCACTGGGGAAAATGGAAATCACCATACTTGAAGTGTGAAAGAACAGAGAAAGAATGGTGTTGAAGAGAACCCAAACCCTCCCAGGACATAGAAAAACTGGACTCAGGCAAGATTTGGGTAACAACAGCGTTGCTTAATGCTTATCAAACATATATTTATTAAACATGAGTTCATGTAGTCATCACAACAGACTTCTGAAGTAAGTTCCTCTGTGCTTTATTTTCCATTTTCCATTTCTAGAAAGTTATTTTTTCAAGCCACACAGATAGTGAGATGTAGCTGGAATTCAAGCCAGACCCCTAAACACATGCTGTTAACTGAACACTTGTCTATGCTTGAGATGAGCAGAGTGGAGTGCAGACTCTCCAGGGGTGAGACAGAATGCAGAACAATCTAAACAAAGGTTGGGAGGTGACAGTGTGCTCCTGTGGCGGAGACGCTGGTATGCCTAAAGTGCGTGATTTCTTTTAGAGAAGTTGGTGCTGTGATCTTGGAGAATTGATCAAGTTAAAAAGCATAGAGTGAAGGATTCCTGTATGAATGGATTCCGAGCAGGAAAATCATATTCTGGAGAAACTATTTTCACAAGAAATGGAAACTGAGAAATTTTAAACGTATTTAAAACAATAAATCCATTACAAATTAATGTAAAAACATTTTCATGAAGATAATTACTTTTAAAAATAACAAGAAAAAGACATGGTTTTACATTTATATAGTTTTTTTTTAATGTGTGGCTTAGTGGTCCTGCTGAATTACCACACATTCAAATGTCATGTGTGTTGTTATGTCACACATGTGGAATCTGGAAAATTCCATTGTGTACATGTAAGAGAAAGAGTGAAAAAAAGCAGATTATACCTTAGCATTGTCATAATTTTTTTTTCAACCCCATGACATCCTGAGAGATTCTTGGGGATTCCCAGGAGTATTTGGGTCACAGTTTAAGAACCACTCATTCAGTTAGAGAACAGGTAAGAAGATAAAGAAACACAAAAACAACAGAAAAACACAGCAGTCACATCTGGAAGCTGATCAGGCTTAGGGGTCACTGCAAAGAAAAGGACGGTATCTGATCCAATGCATCAGACCTAGGCAACCAGGAAAACTGAGATGTCTTTTGTAAGACGGGGAAATCCACGGGGGAGGGTATTCTGGTAAGAAAATTGGTGATTTCTGGTTTGGGTGATATGAATTTGAAGACACCGAAAACTGTCTAAAAAAGCACAGAATTAGCTCATAGGAACTGATAGAATCTTTTATTGTTAGTCAAAATAAAAATTCTACAGTTAATTTCAAAATAAAATCAAAGCATTCACAGGATTGTATTTTCTGTTTACTTCATCACAAATTATTTATATTTGCATTTATTAAGAAGCAAAACATTAGAGAAGTTCAACTGTCTTTGAAAGGTTTCTTTTCAGGGCTGGGGATTTAGCTCAGCGGCAAAAGTGCCTGCCTGGTAAGCGCAAAGTCGTGAGTTCGGTTCCTGGTACCAGAGAAAAACCAAAAAAAAAAGAAAGGTTTCTTTTCTTCAGGCAGACAGTGAATACATGCGCACTTATCATATTTTCTGTACGTGTTATATATAGATCACTTATAATGCATTGAAAAATTTAAAGTTTATACCACACTTAACCACACATAACTGACACATACACAAAATGCAATTATAGTCCTTAGATGATATTCCATTTTGTTTCCAAATGTTAGTGACATTGATGCCCAATTCTGGATCTAAACAAAAAAGAAAGAAAAAGAAGACTTAAAACTAAACCCCAAATCTCACATCTTTTTAAACATTTAATGCAGACTGCAGCAAATGGATTTATCTGCAGCACTGGCAAATAGAGTGAAAGGGTAAGTAAAACGAGGAGATACATTTTCACAAGATGCCGAAGACATGTATTTTATTAATATGTTTACTACCAATCATTCAGTCAGACCCAGAGTTCCTGAAGGAGTTTACAGCATTTAGTGTTAGAGACAAAGGTGAGAAATAAAGAATTGCATTCCCTGTGGTAAGTGTGGTAAGTTCGCTCTAGAATTGGAGGCATTCTAAAGTAGTTAGAAGGTGCATCTGAAAGGAAGCGGCCATAGGTCCTTGAGGGGCTGTCTAGCCCCGCCCAGTTCTGGGATGGGAGGGGCGCTGAGTGTGAGCCCTGACCGAGACACACTAATTGAACATTGAGACAAAGTTACTTAAATGCATAAGCTTTATTTTTAAAAATATTCTTATTGATAAAAAATAGTTGTAGGAGCTCTTCACAGGATTGCCGTGAATGTTGATGTAGCATAAGACCCAGAGACTCTCAGCTCCTCTTACTGTATAGATCGCGCCAGAGACCACTATCTGCCCTCCACACTCCACAATACCCACATTTTTCTACTGATGACTTTAAAATGCTGCTGGGGGCCTACATTTTCCATATTCTAACTGTAATGATTATAATGTGGGTCACTGAGTCAGACAGTTGTCTTCAATCTTAAAAAAAAAAAAAAAAAGAAAAAGAAGAAAACCAAAATTAAACCCCAAATCTTTCATCTTCTCTTTAAATATTTATATACTGATAGGAAACTTGCAACATAGAATAATGTCATTCTTAGGCCTCCAAAATCCTTAGCTCTGGTCCCCTCCAGCCTTCGCTTGGCCTAGAGCATCCTGAGAAGTACCTATTTTATCTTTCTTTTCATTTCATGGGCTTTTCATTTTCTGATTCTTTATCCCTGCGACTACTACATGTCTACCATACTGCATATCTTTCCTTGCCTTGAAGTGACTGCAGATTGAAGTGACCTCCGTATCCAGGAGCCATTTTAACCAGCTAATACATGGAGAAGTGTGTAAGTTCTTTCATTTTTTACAGAAAACAATAAATATAATAAAGCTCCTAAAATTCTTTTAAGAAGAATACATGCATGTGTGTTTGTGTGTATGAGGGCAGAGTGAGAGAAGAGGATCTTCGGGATCTCTTAAGTCATTAACAAAGTCATGGGCAGAAGGAAGCTGTCACTTGTCTGTGATTTATGCTCTTGTGGCCACAAGGAATAAATACTGTATGCTGACTCCCAGGCACTCTCCACTAAAAGTAAGTCCCATGCTCCTGAAGCTCGGTACCTACTTCCAGTGGATAGATGGATGGATGGATGGATGGATGGATGAATGGATGGATGAATGGATGTGATCAGTAAAATATATACCCAAAACCTGGCTGATCAAAAATAATACCCATATCTAGAAAGATATAATTTGTACTGTTGATAATTTAGCCAAAAATTAAGCTGAAGTTTCTTGACAAACTAATTCTGTTTGGGGCACATTTTAAATTCAGAGATTGAATTCACACAAAGTAGACATAAAAATAACCATAAAGCCAAGTAGAACATCTTTCTGCTAATGATCGTTTCATACATACATATGTTTTACAAACTGTGACAACCCTTTTGTTTTTTGCAGTTGCTTTATGACCTTTGCAACAAGTGAAACTCACATTTGCTGAGTTCCCTTTAGTCTTAATTACTAGAAATTTAAGGACCTAGCAGGGAGTGCAGCTGTTCTGAGTTTCAATTATTTTTCTGCTTATCTTCCAGGCTAATAACTTTGGACTCTGGGCTGAATGCATTCCTTTTTTTTTTTTTTTTTTCCCATTGTGAAGCATCAAGAGAATCCTGTTTCCCACATAACTAAGTGGAACAGGAGAGAAACAGGTCACCCACAAGCTCTGGCAATGCTCCCGGGAGACGCAGGAGATAAGCAGGAAAATTTACACCATTGGGAGCAATTGATCTTGGTGAAAAAAGACTCAGCAATCAAAGCAGAAAAGTGTTCTGGAACAGAGAGGGTGATAGGAAAACCTTCCTAAGTGTAAGGGAGCTTTCTGGGGTAAATCTGTGCTGTTATTATGTGATAGGCCCCGTAATGTTGAATCACACATCTCATACAGAGGTTAAGGAACTTCGCTGAAGTCACACAATAAGTCAGCGACAGTCAGTCTCCTACTCCAAGGCAGCACGCTGCCCCCGCCCCACATCTGCTGCCTTTGCTTCTTGTCCCTTGATGTCAGGCCAGGGCTCAAGTGTCCTAGTGGGTAATCTCAGCACAATCTCCAGATTGCTGTTTTTTACACTTCTGTGTCTGGATTCTTTCTTGTCTTCTAATATTTTTTTAAAAGAAAAAAAAAAAACACTTTTGCTGGGTGTGGTGGTGCATGCCTCCCAGCACTCAGGAGGCTGAGGCAGGAGGATTACTACATGTTTGAGGCTAGCCTGGGATATATAGTGAGTTCAAAGATAGAGGAACTGAACAGTGGGACCCTGTCTCAAAAGAAAATCACTTTTGTAAAATTATTAGGTTTCACAATACAGTCAGACACTGTTGTCTGAGAATTTATTGCTTTTGGACAGTTTCTAGTAGCAGCTGATATAGCTGTATGCTACAAAGTTAAGATGTGGTGAGAAAATCACAGCTGAAAGGAGCAATTTTGACCAGAGAGCCAAGTCCAGATTTTGCAGATTAAGAAGCAAAAGCCTAAAAAATTTAGACTCCATCAGTTTGAAATACAGTAGTCTAATGTCATGGAAAGTGTATGTGTTGGAACCTAGATCTCATCAAAGACTAAACAGAAATGGTCATAGGTTTTTATTATGTTTTCAAGAAGTTATTCTTTTAGAATGTTGACATATGTTATTATGTGATTCACTGTTTTATTTATTTGGAGGAACTTTAATGGAATTGCAGGAAATATCAACCATTAAAAATAATGTGAAGCTAGGCTCAGTGTTATAGGAAACCAAATAGCTCACCATAATTTGAACAGCAATAGGTGATTGTAGTCATTTACATTAGGACTTCTAATTTAGGGCTGGGGATTTAGCTCAGCAGCAAAGCGCCTGCCTGGCAAGCGCAAGGTCGTGAGTTTGGTTCCTGGTACAGGAGAAAAACCAAAAAAAAAGAAAAAAGGACTTCTATTTTAGAGATATACTGTGTCTAGAGATAAATCTTTCTCAAATGGGAAGGGGGGTAAAAGATGGAAGGGGGGGAGAATGACAGAGGAGGGGATAAAAAAGTAATTAAGATATGTCATACATCCATGTATCAACTCCCCATAAGGAATGTAAACATATGGACTGTAAAGATGTACTAATAAAAGAGTAGCTGGCTGAACACAATGCATGACACTGTAACACAGATGTCAAACAAACAATTTCAGTGCAGTTCTAACATTTTAAATTCACAGTAAATTGAGAATTCATTGAGCAACCAAATGTCCAGGAAAAAAAAAATGCCACAAAGAATATTATTAATATCTCCCTGGGATACCTTTATTCACAGAAAAAGCTGAGAAATAACAATTTGTGAAGCACTAGATAATATTGCAAGTTTTAAGAATAGGCTTTTCATAATATGCTGTTTCCTGCAATTTGAAAACCACATGTTAGCCTTTCAATAACTATGTGAGTGGTATCAGGTGCATCAATAGACTCTAAGAAACATCTGCTACGTGGCTGCCAATTAAGTGTGCTGTGTTCTCCCTGACAGACTGACTATTCCATTAAAACAAGTGACCTTCCAAGAAAAAAGATCTTGGGATTTTCTTTGGTCATTAGATAGCTCTATACCAGATAGGAACACAAAATTTTTCTTTGTGTAGGGAAAGTGGAGCGCTTTCCTGAAGTTTGGCTTGAATTACAGAAATGGGGGGAAAGGGATTTAAGTGCTTATTTCAGTTCCTTTTTCAAACACAGAAAGTTAAATAGTAGCTCAGCCTCAACCCTGGCGGAGGAAGATCTCACTGCGAACGTGAACTCCACCGCCCCGCTCAGTGCTTCGTCTATGACAAATAACTCAGTCTTCGAGATGCAAAACGTCACATGCAAATCCCAGTTTCAAGTCCAGAAGCGCTGGTGAGATCAAAAGCAAAGGAGTTCTCTCACGCTCTTACCTTCTCGTCTAAGCTTCTCCTCTTTAACTGTCTGCATGGTGGAGCTCTAGATTTGATCCTTCTAATTGTAAACCAAATGAGAAAACTGGTATTGCATTATACTTAGTTGCCACAGAGTAAATTAGGACAGAAACACTTCCCCGTCCCAGCCTTGGAATTAGACTTTTGGTTTCTTTTAGTAGAATCAAGACCTTCATCCTTGGTGTGCTCAGAGATACCAGTCTGCCAGTGCTTTTAGTTCCTAAAATAAGGGGAAAGAAGTGGCTAGTCAGAAACGAGTACTGGTTTGTAGGTGAGATAATGAGTCTTCCATGCGTGTGTGTGTGTGGGCGCGCGTGTGTGAGTGTGTGTGTGTGTGTGTGTGTGTGTGTGTGTGTGTGTGTATAGAAAGAGAGGAGGTGGAGACAGAAAAACAGGAGAAAGAGGAAGAGGGGAGGAGAGAAGAAAGAAGGGGAGAGAAACTTCATTAAGAAACTTGAGTGGGTACGAAGCATCAGTTTGATCCCTTTCAGAGGAAGATGGAACGTGGGCCTCTGGTGTACCACCGTGGGCTGCATGCCGTACTAAGACGCATCACTTATTCCAGAGGCAAATGCTCTCAAATCACCTTGCTGGTGATCTAAGCTTCTCCTCTTTAATATTTTTCTCTGGTTCAGCTTTTAAACTGAAACATATGTAATCACAACATATGCTTCTTTGTGTGTATTCTCTTGTTCTGATGGTGTAAATTGTGAGCTGTAGGGTATGCAGAAGTCCCCCTTTGCATGGTAAAATCAAGTGTTTTCCACAATTGCTTTGCCAGTTGGTGCTTCCAATAGTACAAGTACCAACATCAGATCACTAACATTCCTAACTTTTGAATGTCCTGCATGTGGTAATGTGGTGATAGTGGGTGTGATGGTGTGTGTGTGTGTGTGTGTGTGTGTGTCTTATTTTTCATTTCTTGCTACTACTGTTAAGCCCTTACCAAAGTATCTGTCATTCACTGTAGCTTATATCTGCATGTCCCCTCAAAGCTTCCTGTGCTCAAAGGCTGGGCTTGTGGAAGGAGACTGGATTATGAAGTTGCGACAGCTGTCTTGATGCTGGAAGACGAGGCCCGGTGGGAACATACGGGTCACGGCGGCTTGATCCGGTAGGATGTGACACTCTTCCTGTTTCCTCCCTTCATTCTCTCCACTTCCCGGCTGCCAAGAGGTGAGAAGCTTTCCTCTGTCAGACCCTTCCACTTTGCTTTCCTACCTTGGAGGGGGCCAAGTATGGACCAAAACCATGGGCCAAAATAAACTTCACCTCCTTTAAGTTGGTGGTGTTTGGTATTTTGTCTCAGAAACAAGAAAAGGGACTAAGACACCATCCTTTTCTTATTCTTTTGTGAAAAGAAACATAGACATTCTTTTTCTTTTTCCTTATTCTCAGTTTGTTGTTTACTGCTTATATATTTGAATAAAAGAAATTTTTAGAAAATTAAGAAAACTATAAAAACTATATATATGTGTGTATATATGCACACACACACACATTTGGACACAAATACTTCTACAAATATATTCAATGAATATTCAAAATAGGCAAAAAGTAAAAACAAGTGTTTTTACAGATGAATAAACAAAACATGTACAGTGGTACCTTGGTTCACAAAGTTAATTCTTTCCACAATTCTCATCACAGAATGCAGCCGAATTGCAAGCATATCAGAATCATGAAATGTATTCTGCAACCAGAATCGTGGAAAAAATTAAGTTTGCTGACCAATGCTAACCAGGATTCATATATTGATACGTATCTCTAGATATATGAATCCTCTTCACCGATAAAAAGAAATAATATTCTGATGTATGCTATAGCATGAATGAACCTAGAAGACAGTATGCTAAGTGAAACCAGCCATAAACAAAAGGACAAATATTGTACAATGCCCCTATGAAAAATGTCTAGAATAGGGAAATTCATTGAGACAAATGGTAGAGTCGACATTATAAGGGACTAGAGCACAGTCGTATGGAACATGTTCCCCAGCAGGCAAGCATTGCCCTCTCTCTTGCAAACATCCAGGTTGAAATAATACTAGACTTACAAAAGAGTGGTGATAATAATGTGGAGTTCCTGGCTATGCTTAACCCAGCTTCCCCTAATATTAACATTTTATTATTCATGGTAAAATCATCAGCTAAGAAGTTAAGGTCGGCCCACTGCTATCAGCTGGCCTACGTGTTTTATTCAACTTTTACCAAGTTTTCCACTAGTGTTTTTATTTTCATCCAGGATCTCATAGAGGGTCCCCATGTTGCATTTTATTGTCATGTCTCTTCAGTCTTTGCTGATCTGTGAGAGTTTCTTAATCTTTCTTTTTTTATAATGACCTTGATGCTTTTGGAGGCTGCTACTCAAAAAATATATATATTAGTCAGAAGCTGAGCTGGGTTTGCGGGGTGGTGATGTTGCTACAGTCACTCTCAGTGCACCAGTGACTTCCAACCTTTAGCACTGTTTTGTCAGGGTGAGGGCTGAGTTGGAAGGTTTTCTCCAATGTTCCTGTTCTGTGTCAGTTTTAGACTTTGACTCGGCACTTCAGAGGTGACTCCCAGCCTTCATTTTGTCTATTTCATGTAGTAGACTAATGTTACTTGTTACTCAGTGCTTGCTACATTGGTGGAGAAGAATGGGAGACATTTTTTATTGTTCTGGTTCAACGTTGTTCTAAGACAAACCCTGTGCTCCTAAGTATTAGGGTTAGGGCTTTCTCAGGGTTGCTGTACCCCCAGGGTGAGAGCCTACCTTAACTTTTGGTGCAAGCCACTTTCCCATCCTTTTCCCAGGAGCAGTGGTGGTTGCTGTTCTATTTCTATCCTCTGCTGAAGTAGGTGTTCACTTGTGCTTCTGAATGGCTGGGGCCTCCTGGGTGAAGCGAGTCAGCACCTAGCACACAATTTCAAGGAGACCCTTGCTCTCAAGCTTGTATGAATGCAACGCTGACACTGCACAAAGCAGGTGTGAATGCCTTCCTAAATTTTGCCTGTAGGAGCCTTGGCTACCTCACTGCAGTGAGGCCCAGGGTCTAGCCTTGGCCCCAGGGGGGTGGTAATGAACTTATGGCTCCAGTGCCCAGCAGTGGCATTGGGCTGTTTGTTATCATTGAAAGCTCTGAAAGGTTTGCCATCAGTACCCTGGGGACTACCGAGTTCTCTGCTCTTTCTCCAATGGCTTAAGACTTTTTACCCACGGGAAGAAGAATCTGGTGAGGGCTCTTTCACCTTCCCACACCTTTACACAAAGGAGATGTTCTTGGGTCTCAAGTCCTGCCTCAGAATCCCTTGTGAATAGGCAGTGGGGTCTGTGGACGTGAGTAGATGCAAACTGATTCTGTGTCTGTGATTCTCAGAGAATCTATAATTTCACACTAGTCTTTCCCTTAACAGTATGTCAAATATTTTAGCTGAAATTTTACTAGCTTTTTGGTAACCCTGTTTCTCCAACCCATGCTTTGTCCAGGTAAGCCTGTCTGAGAAACTCGTGGCTTTTCTTAGGTGTGGACTGCTTTGTCCTCCTGTACCTTTGGTCCGATGGGCAAAATAAGTTATGGTTCTGGAGATTATTCAGATTTTTTTGCTCATTGGACTGAAGATACAGGATAACAAAGTAGCCCACAACCAAGCAAAGACATGAATTAAAAATGTTTTTCTTTTTTGTCAAGTTTTTGTTGCATGTCTAATCTTTTTCTTCTGTAGAGTGTAGTACATTCTTTCTCTTATTCACTGATTCTACCTTTTAAAAAAATTTTTACAGTCATTTTATTTGGTTACTTTCTAGTTTCCTGAATCTTAGGTGAATTTTTCAGTACTTTCAGGTGTCATTTTCTTGTATTTTGATTTGCACTTGTTTTGTGGTTAAGCATCAGTCACTCTTATCTTTATTCCTCTGCATGCAATGACAATATCTGCTTTTATAATTTTTGTTAATTTTTGTCTTATAATTTTTACATTAGTTCTCAGAAAATTGACTATGGCCTGCTTTGGTGTAGTTTTGCTTGGGTTTGTCTTTTTTTGCATTCAAATTGACTTGCTTGGATTTATGGGTTTATATTATTCATCAAATTTGGGATTTCTCAGTTATTATTTGTCTGAATATTTTCTTCCTATACCCTTTTCTTGCCTGTTTTCTCTAGGTCTCTTACATATAAATATGAAAGACCAGAAGATGTTGTACTACAGACCAGTGAGGTTTGATTAAATTTTTTCTTTTTTTCTTTTTCTGTTCTATCTAAAATGTTTTTGTTGCTTGTCAAATTCTTTTGTTGCATGCCTAATCTTTTTCTTCTATACAGTGTAGTAAATTCTTTCTCTTATCCAGTAATTCTAATTTTTTTAAACTTTGACATAGTCATTCCATTTGGTTACTTTTACATCTTTTATTTTTGTCATTATTATATTCATGTTTTTAGAAACATTGACCAATTTATAATAGTGATCTATCTTTGGGTCTTGCTGCAAAGTCTTTTTTTCTTTCATTTCTTAGCTTCTTTTGATTTTATTTTTTGTTAGGGGTTACATTTTTCTGCTTTTTAGCAGGTCTGTTAGGCATACATTATCCAGATTTCCAGGCCATAATAAATTCTGAGATAGAAATTGACAGTAGCAATAGTGTTACCAGCAGAAACACTACCAGAAGCCAAAAGTGATGTTTAAGGACCCAAAAAAGAAAAAAGATGAATGTAAACCTGATACATAAAATATGAAGACTTAAGAAGCATCATTATTTGGGACCATTTCTTTTCACTGTATCAAAATTGTACCATTTTGTTACATGACAATCTTTAACGATTAAAACAATGACTTGAGCAAGCTAGAAAAATCTGTAGTATATTTAACACTTACTTAGAACGTAGGGAAATGCGAACTATGAGAGTGATTTCTATTATTTCTGTATTCCAGGATTTTGCTTGGAGGTTCATTCCTGGCTAAGGCCCTCAACAAGACTTTGCTGTGTAGAAAGTTATTTTCTCCCTTTCTTGTCACCTGACTAAATTTTATCTTTCAGCTTTTAACTTAATATGACTCGCCCATGAATTTTTCATTTCCTCTTGTGTACACACTCACTAGATCCTAGACCTTCCCTTTGGGACACTTAGTCATAATCACAGCAACTTCCTTGTGTTTCTTGTTCAGTGTTTATCAATATCTTTAGACTTCCAGCTCCCTGAGTAACTGATAATGCATTGCTCTACCATCTAGTGCATAACAATTATGCAGTAAATAAGTTTGTGAATAAATAATGTTCAAATTAACAAAAAGTTTGACATTTTGCATATATCTACAAAATCTTCACCTGAATAAAAATGTGCGTATGTACAAACACTTAAATTTCTTCTCAGTATATGGTTACTGTCCATGATAAGCATGGTGAATGAATGGTGCTAAACAACAATGAACTGTACTTCGGTTCTTTTTCCTTAGAGCCAGTGGTTCTTAGCACCTGAGACTTGGCAGCAACCAAACATTTTCATATTTTAATTACAAACTTACACGGGCAGTTTCTTTTAAAATATTGGAAGATTCAGAATCTCATCAGATGTAAGAGTTTTACAAATCTAAGAAAATGCAACGGTATGCGTGTGCCTAATTAGTCCCTTTAAACTCCCGAGTGGGTTCCATTTTAAACTTTTGTATCATAAACACTCTACAGACATACACTGTCATGTTTGTTTCACCAAGGGACTTCCCGGATGGACGCTGACTTTTCCTTCAACGAATCTACACAGTTGTGGTAGTGAGAGACAAAAACGTTTCAGCGGGGAGGGGAAACTAACACTACATTTTACTGTAATGGACAATCAGGAATGCTAAACAATTTGCTCATCAATCAAAGCATTGGAAATTTTGGACAAAAGAAACTTCTAGTTAACAGTATTTTCACCTGGGGCTCATTAGTGGTCCTAAAAGTCATTCTTTCTCCTGTTTCTCACTGATGCACATTGGAGACTCACACCAGGTGTTCCTTACACAGATTTCTACTCAGAGCAGCTTCATCGGAAAGCCCACCACCTTCACGGCACACAAATGCAACCCCGTTCACTGGTGTCGTTAAATGAACTCAGTCTCTACTACTGTGCGGAGACCTAAAGGAGTGGCTGGTTTCAAATAATAAGCCCTAAAAACCCCAAACTCTTTCACCCATCTGACTTTTATTAATGGAAATTCGAGCTGTTTAAATTCAGAACTCTGTTTTGAAAGTTGTCTTGCCATATTGAAGAATTAAATGTTTCGTACTCACATTAGCGATTTTGTTGAGCAACAAAAACTATTCGACAATATTTTTTAAGTAAAAAATTTAAGTTTATAACAACTTAAATTTCAGATACAATACCTGTTTGTCTTCTGTCATTCCATGGGGAAGGAATTTGCTTCAGATCAGTCTGGTTTCTCCTATCAAACATTTCCTCTGGTTTTCCACAGCTAAAGCAGACTTCCATTTCTCTTACACTGTGCTTTGGTGAGAAATCTTCTGACACATTCCTTCTTTTAATTGAATGTAAGACCCGGCCTTAAAATCTTTCTGTGTTATAGACTTCCTTTCCAAATCATGGCAGGTCTGGCAACTGAGAATATAAAACTGTACCAGACTATACCATAACCTATCCCAAGGACCAAGAGTAGTGCAATTCAGTGGAATGCCTGCCAAGTAGAGATGACTACCGCAGACCAAAGAGCTTCGGTGCGCCATTAAGAAAGTGGTACACTGTAATGGTTTGGGGAAATGGGACACAAGTGATGAAACTATCCTAAGGAGGGGACAGTCTAAGGAAAAGTCAGAGAAAGGTAGAATGAAAGAAGTTTAAGACCAGTGATGTTAAGACTGAATACAATTCTGGAAGAACTACACATACTGGGAACAATACATTTCACTTGTGCCTTCTAAGTTAGATCAGGAGAGTTTAATTAATGTGAGCGCTGTGTCCTGTGTATTTTCTGGCAGAAAGACCATTTACAAGATCATTGGTTATACAACTATTCCTACACGACTGACCACACCCTGATGCATGTGAGGAGCAAGTGCATGTGACATGTAGAGTAATCTGGGACCTTAAGTGTCTTCCAGTTCGGGAGGATGTGTGTGTCCTTCTGAGGCTCTTTTCAAGAGCAATAAAAAATTTTACACGGAGTTTGCATGCAGCACATACTGGGAACAGCCCCTGGTCACTGAACACTCAGTACTCATGGCAGCGAAAAGAACCAAGTACCAAATTTGTTCTTGTGATTTTCACTATAGTGTCCACAGAGGAAAGTGGGTAAAGATTCTCCCCATTCTGGGCCTGTTGGGGTATTGATTTACATGCCACTCTGGCAGGTGAGACAGAACTAAGAAGCACTCTCTCCCTACTGTGTGATGTTCTGTTTTTCACCATTAGGACAAAGGACGACTCCACACCTCATCCCTGTTCTCTTGTGTTCAGGGCACCATATTTAGACAGACCCAAGTGCTTGCTCCTGTGTAAAATAGCAGGAGCTTTACCTGCTGCCTTTCCTT
Source organism: Chinchilla lanigera (assembly GCF_000276665.1). Taxonomy (NCBI): domain Eukaryota; kingdom Metazoa; phylum Chordata; class Mammalia; order Rodentia; family Chinchillidae; genus Chinchilla; species Chinchilla lanigera. Next base: position 7,995,060 of record NW_004955444.1, on the reverse strand, counting down.
AGGTTACCAGAGCCCTACATGTTCTGGATTGGTCTGCCCTGTGTCAGCCTTCAGGAAATGGCAGGGGAGCAATGGGGAAAAGCGCACCTCCTTCTTTCCAAAGAGGAAGAGGGTAGTTGTTTGCATCTAGCACGCTAGGTGACTCCGGGGGCAATGTCTGAAAGAATTTATTTCCTTTGATCAGCTACAACACCCAGGATGTGGTCTGTAGAGTCAGTCACAAACAACTATCATCAAATGTGACCTTGTTTAGTTAGGACGGGCTTTTCTCTCTCATACTTTTAGATGGTCCAAAACCCCCAAGGGTAATAGCTACAGTGCAGTTGTTTTTTGAAATGAACTGGATGAAGGAACTAGAAATCATTTATATAAACGTACTTTAAAATATTATGAAACTGCTTCCCACCCACCTTCCTAGACTGAAATAATTTCCTGATCATTCAACACTCCAAACAAACATTAACCCTTTTCAGCCATCTGGAGGGTGTGGTAATTATGCTATGGCACTTGAAGTAGAAGGGCCATTTCATTTTGAAAAAGAAAATCCAGTAAAGCTTATCCATTCTGGTGATATCTGGACCCAATGTGCAGTCTATGATACATTGAAGAAGTAAGCAGCATGTCAGTGTGCTTAGGTGTTATTCTGAATAGCTTTGGGAATAGCTCCATGCCTTTGTAAGCCTTCAATAGTGATGGATCTTTCTCCATACTTTCTGGATGTATTTCTTTTCAAAGTATTATATTAGGGTATGTTTGTGGTCCATAATAAATATATTCACCATGGAGAACTGGTACATACACTGCGCATATCAAACCTTGATCCTTTAAAATTCCATCTGCTCCTCTCTTTCCTTCTCTAATTTCCCTATGTGCAAGGTTTATATAGAAATCTGTTATTTAGCTCCTTAAATTATTTATTTTTAAAATTATAATTTTTGCCATTAACTTGTCATCTTATTGTAAAAAAGAAAGCAAATTCTGTGTATTACATATCATTAAGGATTTAAATTAAACTTTGAGTTCCTTCTGTATATTTTCTGTTTTTACTTTTTCTTTTCACAGAGAAATACTGAAACAGGCATTTCAGCTCTTTAAAGGGCTGCAATTATACTCTCTTGTAATTTGTGCCACCTATTACATTCTTCCTGTCAGTTTTTGTATTTTATATGACCAATGTGCACTTTTTTGTTGCGTTTTGTTCATGATTTATGTTACAAACATCTTCCATTATCTCTCCCTTAAATAGACTTGCCATGATATTTTAAATTCCAGATTTTAAGTGTGCTGCTCCAGGGCCACGTGTTCATCTGTGTGTCTTCTGTGTTGTTTGGGCTGATGGTACTCTCTATGGGACCAGCTACTCAGCTGAGAAAACGTGCAGAAAGGACTGAAGACCATGCCTGAACTGCTGCAGATCCCCTGGTGTAAAAGGACAGAATAAGCCTCAAGAAGGAGAGGCCTAAGTACCAGAAATCCGTTAGTGGAGACTCTTGGTGCTGCCACGACACCTGCAACGCCCTGGGCCAGGATCTCACCTTTCCACACAGAGGAAGATGCCACAGGGAACAGCATGGGGAAAGGTACTCCGCTAGCCGTGCAAGTGCGGAGCAAAAGGGGTCAGAGAACTGAATGCCCAGGACAGGCATTCAGCCAGCTTCCACTACTTCCTCCCGTTAACTCTTCTCACAAGCAGAGTTCTTAAGCTGCCCTGATATCGAAGGCCGCCACCATCGTGCTGTGGGCTGCTTGCCCTCATTTCTAGAGCATGGAGGGCAATGACTGAACCAAATCTGTAGAGAGGGAAGAAGGTGAGAACTGATTGACTCTCACCAGCTTATTCTTTCACCGCACATAAGCTCCTCTCCGCTGGACTTTGCATGATCTGCAGCTTGAGCAGGTGCGTGCCGTGTTTGTTCTTCTGGTTGTCTCTCTTGTTTCTTGTCCTAGAATCCATGTTTCTTTAGCGTTCCAGCTTCTCCAGGTTTGATTTCCACGGAGGGAGCTCTCAGTGAACTTACCAGCTTGATAGAAACCGGAAGCGGCGGAAGGATTTCTAACACATACCGCTGAGGAACTGCTTTTTATAGGCCGCCTCATCTCTTTTGTCATTGAGAAAGTATTTTCATGCTTAGTAGCTAAGGAAAAAATAGGAGAAATACCTTCGATCTTCTTATTGAACCTCCAGAATTCCATGTGGTGTAGCTAGTGATGGATTGTTGATTTGCTAACATTTAAAAATATTAGGAAAACTTTTTGTATAATTTAACACCTGGATAAATGGAATGTGGTTAGATGGATGAACATTTAAATTTTTTTAGCTTTCTGTGTTTACCTGCAATCCATAGTTCCTACTGTAAATTATTAATGACTATTAATTAATAAGCAAAAGCTTAATATAAAAGTTAATGATACATGTATGAAACCTGTGCTTTAGATAGGACCTAACAATGACTGTGAGCTCCTGTCAGACAAAGCAGCCTTAATAATCAATGGGAAAAGTTGTAATCGTTTCTGTGCCCTTTAAGACTTTGTGGTTACATTGCACACTGTCTTGCTGTTGGTTATAAAAATACAAGGAAATGAAAAGTGGTAAATCTAGTATTCTTTTAGTACTCTAAATTGTTAGAAACGCTGAGTGGGAAACTATTTGACACCATTGTGGAGAACTCACCAAGAGTGAGCGGTTTGAACAACGGTTGCCTTCTCCTCACAGAACTCACAACACTCAGTGAGGACTGTGTTTTAGGCTTTGGTGCTTCACCAGGCTTCTATGTTTGGATCGGTGTAGAATGTATGTTATTTTTGTGGTTTCAATATTGTGAAATATCTCTGAAGGGCCGTTGAAAGTAAAGACTTTAATAGCATCAGTTCCTCTGGGAGATCTTCATACTTTTCACTGCAACAACTTTCCTCGTTGATCCTGATAAGTTCATCTTTACTATGCGCTGTAGGTCTAGAGTTTTTCCAGGAGTGCCACTGGCACCATTCCCATAATCAGCTATTTTTTCTGTAACTGTATTTTCCTTCAATTCAAATTTCACCCTTAGTCGTCACTTTTTGTTCACCTTGCTTCACTTTCACACTTGCTGGTCCACTCCCTCTTTGAGTGTCCTTTCCTAGAAATGTGGCATGGTGGGCTGGGGATTTAGCTCAGCGGCAAAAGCGCCTGCCTGGGAAGCGCAAGGTCGTGAGTTTGGTTCCTGGTACCGGAGAAACACCAAAAAAAAAAAAAAAAAAAAAAAAAAAAGAAATGTGGCATGGATGGATCACTGGGAGCTGAGGAGACATCACTCATAAATTCTTTGCTGTCCATGCATGAGCTGAAAAGCTAGTGCATGTGACATCACCAATAGACTTTGAAAGAAGGGCCATGTGTAGTCACTGATCATGATGTGCATTCTGTTATTTATGTAATGATTTATGAACAAAAGAGCTAGCAGCAGAGTTTATACATGATAGTTAATATAATGTAACAGAACTGTTATAAGGAAACTGTTATTACTTAATTGAATACCAGTAACTGAAATCATACATACAGGAAAGGTATGTAGTGAGAACTGCCTGAACACACTTTACTTTAAAGACTACCATGCAGTTGGATGAATGCGAAGCTATGAAATTATATCCCTCACATCTCTGCTAGAGGAGTTGTTTGATGGACAGCTTCAGGTACTAAGCTCTGAACCTACTACTGAGTTCCTCCCAAGACTATGGTTGCCATGGGCTGCTCCTAGCCAAAGTCTCAATATGACACAAAGAAGAAGGTAGGCCTATTTCTGTCCATTGAGTGACCTTGACTGAAGGTCTCCTCATTAGCCTAATTGAACCAATTTAATAGAAGGTGGTGGTTCTTTCTACCCAACATTTCAAACTTCCCTTTCCTTTGAAGGGCTCACACCTGCACTGTATTCAGCAGTTCTCCCCACCTTTCTGGATATTTCCTTCAGTCACCTCTGCACGTCTTATCTCATTTTATCCTCTACTTCTCCGTGGTCCTAAATGGATATGAGTTATTCTGAGTGTGATCCAATGAAACAAAAACATGGATAATATATATTTGGAACTGGGTTGTCAGAGAGAACCATCCTGAGTGGTATGGAGACTGCAGATAGTTCTTTGCTTCAGTTTCACAGGTGTAGACCTAGGAAAATTTCCAGGTGAAGAAAACATGGTTATAGATGTGACTTGAGCTTTTAGATGGAAACCTCTAGACACTGTCACTAATTATTAGAAAGTTGCATAGCTACCCCAATGGGGGATGAGAAATTGAGAGCCATTAATAAGCAACTACACACTAATAAAAAAGGTTTACCTCTCTTGCACTGAAAGAACATGTAGATCTGGGGATGTAGTTTAGAGGTAGAATGCTTGCTTCTTATGAGTGAGGCCCCGGGATTGATCTGCAGTACTGAAGAAAGGAAGAAAGGAAGAAGAGAAGGGAAGAGAAGGATGGAGGAAAGGATGGAAGAGGGAAAGAAAGAGGGAGGGAAAGATAGAAAGAAAGAAAAAAAGAAAGAAAAGAAAAGAAAAAGGAAAGAAAGAAAGAAAAATGGAGGAAAGCATACAAGCAGGCAAGCAGGGGCGGCTTAATAGGCAGACTGATGAAACAACAGAGTCGTGAAGTCAGCTGGGCAGGGCACTGAGATGACTGACCCTGTGGATCTTGGATGTGCAGTACTCCCAGAACCTGCAGAACTTCTAACCATGCCTCACCCTCCCTTAAGCAGAGGCCTCAGAAAACAGGTGCTGAGGAGGAGCTGTATAACAGTACGGGAGCTGTACTACCTGCTCTTCTGGATCCAAGCACTGTAGTAACTAGCTAGTTTTTTGTTTGTCTGTTTTTGTGGCAATGAGATTGAACCCAGGGCCTTCACATGGAGCTATAGCCCCAGCTTTTTAAAAAATTTTAGTATAGAGTCTCACTCAATCACTAATTGCTCAGATCAAACTCAAACTTGAAATTCTCCTGCTTTAGACCACTAGGATTATAGTCATGCACAACTATGCCCAGTTTTTTACTCTTTAAAAATCTCATAGTATTCCCTATCTGGTAGGAAGGACAGAAAATAAAGATAACATATGGTAGTGCATAGGAGAATAAGGCATGAGGAATGAAAATTTGAGACCAGCCTGGGGTACATAGTAAAAACCATGTCTCATAAAACCAAAAAGAAAAACAGAGAAGATAATAATAGGACGCTGTGAAAAGACGAAGGAGAGAAATTTAATTTGGGCCAAAGAAGAGGCAAAGAGAATAGACTGCTCAGGAAAGGTCGGGCATCAACTGGGGCTATGAACCCTGGTTGGGAAGCCTTCATAGGACAGGAAAGAGGAGCAACAAGGGGAATTGTACATCAAAGACGCGGCCTGTGTAGAGCCACAGAGATCTTGAAACATGACATCACGGGAGTGGAAAATAATTCAGCATGCTCAAAGCATGTGCAATGCCTAGAAATATTGCGTGTGAGACTGAGGTGGTGACTATTGTCTTGTATGTGATGATGAAAGGTTTGATTTTTGTGAAGAAGGCTCTGAGTAGCCCCAGAATGTTTTTAGCTGTGGAGGGAGGGTGTGTTATGCAGTTACATTTGTACATATGCACCGAAGCAGTTATGCTTGTGTTATTTAAGTTGTCTGAAGAATGAATTTTCAATACAAACACAGCATAAATTTGTTCCTGATTAAATGGAATTAGGATTGTAATTTGACCTAGTATTTGCCACCTAAGATATTGTGGAGGTTGCATAGATGGTTTAGAAAATTCAGTAAAATTTAATTCACTTGATTACTATTCTGTGCCTTAGTGTAAAAAGACATTTTTTTCAGTAGTAACTTAAACTTGTAGTATCTGTAGTTAGATCTTTTTCATTCGATATTAGTTCTAATAGTTGCAAGAGCACTCTAGAAAGCTATTTTTGGAGGATCAGAAGCCAAAGGGAAATATCAAATGGCAAAAAGATATGAAACTTGTCATAAAAAATATAAGGTTCTGAAGGAAAGAAATCTTTGCAATCAAAACTTTTTGAATAACTGACTTATATCTCTTCTCAGAAATTTGACTTTATGAGAACCTGGGCTGATGGATCAAAGATCTAAATATCTTAAAACAAAAACACTAAATCCACTACAAGAGAAAGTAGGTAGAAATCTTGAAGACATTGAGGTAGGCAGAGAGTTCATGAACAAAACCCAAACTGCATGGAAAACACTTCAAAGAATCAACAACTGGGATCTCATGTTATTAAAAAGCTTCTGCATATCAACAGAAATCACAAACAGAGTGAAAAGGCAACCCATAGAGTGAAACAAAAATTTACTCAACTGTCCCTCATACAAAGTACTAGAACATGTAAAGAACTGAAAAAAATCAGAACCCCCCAAATTCAAAAGCCCAATCTAAAAATGAGCATCTGAGGTGAAAACACACTTCTCAGATGAGAAAATACAAATAGCAAATAAATGTATGAAAAAATGTTCAACATCATTGGTCAATAGAGAGATCCAAATTAAAACAACACTGAGATTCCATCTCACCCCAGAAAGAATGGCTATCATCAAGAAATCAACCAATAACAAATGCTGGAGGGGCGGTGGGGAGAAAGGAACCCTTTTCTACTGTTGGTGGGAATGTAGACTAGTGTAACCACTATGGAAATCAGTGTGGAGATTCCTGTAGAAACTAGGATTAGAGGTCCCATTTCATCCAGATATTCCTCTTTTGGGTATTTTCCCAGAAAAATTAAAAGCATCATACCACAATGATATATATGCACCCATGTTTATAGCAGCACAATTTGTCATAGCTAAATCTTGGAAACAACACAAATGCCCATCAACTGACAAATGGATAAAAAAGATGTGGTATTTTTATACAATGGAGTAATACTCAGCTATGAAGAAGGATACACTTGAGACATTTATAGGTAAATGGATACATGTTGAGACCATACTCATAAGTGAAATAAATTAAACTCACATGTGTAAACATTGTATGGTCTCCTTAGTGTAAGAAGCTAAAAGAGTAAGATCCAAACCATACAATAGATACTGTGAAAAGGAAAGAAACTGCTCAAAAGGAAAGAGAAACTGGGATGATAGGAGAAAAGCAGGAAGGGAAAAGAAAGCATAAATATAATATAAATATATATAATATATAGATAGTTAAGACAGTTATACTACTAATTGTAATTAGTTTTATTGAAAAGAAAGTTTGTGCCTATATTGTTTTGATCAAGTTTTCATGCCTATATCTTAAAATATGAGCAACTACTTTGAAGATAACAAAACACAATGTGCTAACCATTGTTAGGCTCCTCCAATTTTATGTTAGAATTTTTTAACTATTGTTTTTATTGCTCATTTTTCTTAAAAAAAAAAAAAAAACTTTGGCTGACTGAAAATAATGTCACTGACGTCACCTGTCACTGTTGCATGATTTCTTGTCCTTATAAACTGGACTGTACATATTTTTAGTACTTGTTTAGTTCTGCTTTTTTCAGTGAGAGAACAAACAATTAGAAAGTTGCTTCCACTAAGTAGCTGTATGCAAGACTGGAATCTACTAAAAATACTATTCCCTCCATTATTTAGTGTTTCAAACTGGAGAGACAAAGCAGCACAAGACAGAAGGATTTTTTAAAAAAAAAAAAACCATAGATTTGGATTGATTTGGAGTGTAGGGAAATAAATCACATTCTTTCCTGGAATATCTCCTAAGATTCTCTTAATCATTGGGTTAAATATCATTTTTAAACATTTATCTTATTTATTGATGGCACATTAAAAAAGGATCAATGAGAACTGAAAATATCAGGATTGGGCAGAATTTGATTGATCAATAGAAAACAGTTTTGGAAGATTCTAAATTAATTTCACATGAATATGGTATACCCACTTCCAGATGCTTCATAAAAGCCTTCAGTATAATGAATTAGATGGAAATATGAATCCTTCATATGGTATTTTGACCCCAGCTGGTAATATGACTGTGACCGGAGGCAAGAATTTCCAGAAGTACTAAATGCAATTGGAATAACAGCAACAGATATTAGTCTCAGCTATCACGATATCAGGTTTTCTTCTCTGTCAGCCTGGCACTATCTGAAGAGTACAAGCAGTACTGTGAGATGTTGCTCAAGCCTGCAGATTCTATGTCCAGATGCACAGAATCTAAAGCCCTACTTGCATAACAAAAAGAGAACCTAGAAAATATATTGAGAAAAAAAAAAAGAGTCAGGATAACAAACCTAAGTTTCCTTAGGAATTTCTCCAATGTGACTCTCAGTGTGGAGCACGGACAGTAAAGCCCGCCCAACCCCCACGGTCACAACGGAAGAGTTAAAAGACGACCAGCAGCTGTTCTCCTTTCTCCTGAGGCCAAAGAGGAAATGGGTTTACACTGGAGCAAGAGGGATTTAGAGGGCTATATGGAAGGATTTTTACCCCAAGGTGATGCTTTCTCACGATCAGATCTACAGCACAAACACATCCCCTGCTTTGGGTTTCTTAAAAACTCAGAATGCAATGTCTTTCCATTTGCAATTTAGAGACCAGTGGTCCCCCGGCGAGCCAGAGGACCAGAGAATGGCTCGTTTAAGCACCAGTGCCCTGTTAGGTAAATAGACTAATAACATCTCTTTGAAATTGAGTGGGAATTATGTCAGTTTAGAATGATCCCTTTTTGGTCAGATGGTATTATTTTAATAAACTTTTTGTGAATAAAAATTGCAAAATTAGTTGTGACTCGATATTCCTCATTTCTTTCTGGTCAAACTTCTATCAAAACTTGAATCCAATGGGAGGAAAATAAAGAATTAAAAAGAAGTCTCTGGTGGTTAAAAGGCAGGAATCCACTTTTTCTCAGATGGGGAAAACAGGCTGGTTTAACTAGCCCTGGGGTTCAGATCCCTCTAGGTTAGAAGTCTAACATACCCTTGCTGCTTCTGCTAGCCTCCCTCAGGCTTTGCTTGACTCATTCGAAACTAATGCTAATACTCAACTTGCAGACTGATTGAGAATGAGAACAGAACCAAATACACCAGGAAATAAAAATCAGCAGAGATAGCACCCTGTAACTGAAAAAAAGAAAGTCTGTCAAGTGGGAATATAAAGTGACGGGGTCCTGTGATCATTTCCTCTCAAATGTCCACGGTTTTCTGTTTGTCTTCATTACATAAATGGAGAGGACTCATTTGCCAAAACACACACCATAAGAATGAGAAGATTTTACTAGTGGCAGTAATTTTATTTAGATTTTGCTCTCTCTGCCTTCTTGGTTATTATTCATTTTATCAAAGCAACTTTACCATAGTTATATATCTAGCTATTTATTATTTATAGGATCCATGTGTTTTTATTTACTTCTTGTTTTCTCAAGACTTAAACATTCTTTAACCCTGTTAAAAATAAATGTGACATAGTTCTTAGGGTCTGCTCTCCACATTTCTCAGCTTTTCCCCCTATTTTTTACTGACAGCTCCGTCTTACAAAGGAGACAGCAGGACACCCGAGTCTGCAGTACACCAAATCCTTTGATTTCCCACAAGTTGGATGTGCTGTCCTGTTAACCATACTCATGGATAGGTAGTATGATGTCCCCTCTAAGGTTTGCAGGTGCCTCAAGGGCTTAGTACGAGCAGAGTGCCCGGCTCCACGTGGAAAGGGCCCACATGGGCTGCCTATGACTGGCAGCAGTTGCAGAAGCAGAGAATAATTCAACATAGACCTTGTGTAGCTCTTCTGAGATAGTGTCAGCTTGGTTGCCCAAAAGCATCTCGCTAGTAACTTCTCTTTCTGCTCCTCTAATGCTAAGTTTGCACCTGATCCACCAACCATACATTTAACCTCTTGTTGAGGTTTTTGGATATAGGTATCTCCACACCACATCCAGAAGGCTTAAGTAAGACAGACATATTACTGTGAGGAAAATCAGTCCACAGCAGCATTGATTTATGTACTTTTTTTTTAAATAACAAGCAAACATATATATCAGTTTGAAGTTACAAAAAGGAGCTCTCTCTTGAATGCTTTATTTTATTTCTCACTGATTTTAAAGCAAATCAGAAAGTAATTGTGTGACTATGCATAGGATCTTCTTTTGAGGCACAATTAGCTGAGAGAATAGATCTTTTGTTTTCAGGAAAGAACTGCGTAGAAATTTTTGAACTATACCATGTCCTCATATTAGACAAGGATTTCTGCAGGGCTGAAGGGTTCATCCTCAGAAATTATTACTTGAAAGGTAAACTTGAGCTGAGTGTTTCCCCTAGAGGCTAGCCTGGCCATTAGAAGGCCAGCTGTGGACTTAATGGGCAAGACTGCCAGTCTCTCCAAGGCTCATCTTTGTAGTGGGATTCGTCTCAAAATGCAATTAGTAGGATGCATATAGAGATATTTTCAGTGACTAGTTATAGACAGGTTGGGGTTACCCCAGCTTGGAGGATGACAGCAAGAAGACCCTAGATAGTTATGCAGAACCTTTTACAGAAGAGCGCCCACACTGCAACCCCAAACCCACTTATTTATTAAAGTGCCAACACTGTGATTAAACCCAAATACTGAGGTTTTAGTTTAGGAAAAAGCAACTCATACATTACAATCTTTTTCTTAACAATGAATAACGCACACACCATAGGTTTCCCACCACCACCCTGGACTATTTGTGTCTGAAGAAAACAAGGTTTGTTTTCTTGGATCATGCTGTACTTTGCGTTCAAATACTCGTAATTTTAGAGCTCCGGTGTCTTCTCCTGCCCCTGTTCATTTAGACACTTGCGGAGACAACACACAGCCAGCAGCATGAATTGTGCTTCAGGTTCCTCACTCACGGTTTGGAGAGCCTGTCGTTTTTTTCTTTGTTTTTTTCTCACTTCTGATGTGGATTAAAGTCTGCACTCACAGCTCTCTCTGATAGCTTAAGGATATTTGATCCTTTAGTATTTATCCATTATTGGCTCCGTTTACCCAAGGGAAAATTAAGTGCAGAGCCTTAGAACAGTGAGCGCTTTAATACATGGATGCACAGGCTGATCTCTGGCAGATGTTAGTCTTTGGGAACAACAGAAAGGGAGCTACGTCATTCACTTGGGAAGCTGTGTGTGAGCTGACTGATCCTGCAGGTGCCCGGGCAGCACGGCCATGCGCAGCAAGCAGCGCTGAGAAAAGTATCCAGAGCAGGGGCAGTGCTGAAATAGTCTGCTTTTTCACACACACACCCAGCCAGCTGGCAGGGCAGTGTGAGCAGTGCCTTGTTGAGAAAAATAGTGGCTCTAATCGATTTTAATTTTCATTGTACATTATGGGGCTTTAACGTGTAACTTTGCGTTGTCTATTTAAAAGGTATTATTTGGACTTATTACTATGTAATCTTATTTCTAAATATATGTGGTAATCTTATTTCTAAATATGTATGGTCCTTTACACAGGCAAAAAGGCATATTAAGCAAGGTGGCTTTTGTGTAGGTGGGTGGATTGTGGTATGTGCCTGTGTGTGTGTGCCTGTGTGTGTGTGTGTGTGTGTGTGTGTGTGTGTGGGGTGTTCACCCATGCATGTATACGTGTGTGTGTTGTTTCATGTATGTTTGAGGTAGCAGAGAACCCTTCAGGCAGATTTTGGTAAAAACTCTTGTTTTTGACTTAATGCTCAAAAATAGAAATTGTGGGTGCTATAGAGGCTCTTAGGAATGACAGAACACCTTGTGCAGGAGAGCTCTTCTACTGGCCTGGGCATGAGTATGGAGTCATTCCAAAGCAGGGCAGTGTCTTATGCACATGGGTGTCCCCTGTACTTCTTGGGTACTGTGTATCCAAATAAGGCATACCCCTGATCCAGAGAGAAATCATAAGCTCTATGAGTCATAGTCCAAAAAGGGAAGAACCCTTAGCTTTAGGAATACATTATTTTCATGGTGTGTGTAAAACTCCTTATTTTCTCAGTCACTACCCATTATTGAGCTATCACTGTTCTGAATTACCATTACTATTTTCTCTGCTGAAGGCCCATTCCTAGGATCGTACGTGTGGTCAGTATTCACTCCCTGAGAACTCATCTTTAATGAAGAGCTGTGACCCTAGAGCCCATCTGCCAGGGTTCAAACCCAGGCTTTGTGCTCCCTAGCTGACCTTAATAGTTTAACATCTCCAGATCAGTTGAGAGAGAACTACCAGTAAGTGAGCTAACTCAGGTGAGTGCCTAGATTTGAACCTGGTATGTAATACATACCCAGTATATATGATTGAATATTGCTGAGTTCTCAGGTAGCCTCTGTTTCTTCTGTTTTCACCCAGGGTAAATGAGGGAAAACTCTGAGGGACCCTTGAAATTTCATTCCTTCCGGTGATTCAGAAAACTACTATCACAGGCTCTCTGAATCCTCGGGTCTCTTTGCTGTCCCCTCACCCCTTGCCCAACCTGGTTTAGACTGCCCACCTCGGCCCCACTCCAGGCTGCTGTTGTCCCACCCCTGTCACTTGCCTGGGCTTTCAACCCCCACTCCAGGCACCAACCCACACTCAGCTCAGACTCACTCTGGTGCCTTTGCCCGTGCTACCCTGGACATTATAACTGTAAGTGGCTGAAAAGCTCTTTCTGGGGTTCTAATTTAAAGGATTTGAATCAAATTTCCCTCAACCGCAGGAAGCCAGGAGTTCATCTTCCAAGAGTATTGACTAAGCACCTATTTGGCGGATGGCACTGTTCTCATCAATGTCCGGTACACAGCAGCAAATGAAGCAGTCTCTGCATGGAGTCTAGCGAGGGGAAAAGGCATTCATAGTGAATGGTGGCATGTTGTGTTTCTAATCCACCCAAATTTACTAAGGGGTTTTAATGTTGTCAGCACAAGAATAGCCATCTAAGGAATGTTCAGCCTGTGGGAGAAGCTGTCCGGTATCCTCCATTTATGCCTATGAAGACTATTTAAGGTCTTCTAAACTAGTAAACCCAAGACTACCACAAATATGTCAGTGCTCCTTTAGGCAAGCAGTTGTTATCACAGTGGTTCACAGACTTCCTTCCATGGAAATGCCTGCCGAGTTCCAAGGCTGAGCTGGGGTCATTGTAAGTCCACTCCTTACAGCCAGGGGGTGAGCAGCTTCTTAGGCTGAGAGCCTCCAGGGCTCCTGGAAGCTCGTGGGCCAGGGAAAGACATCGGGTTTAGAGTCAGAGCTGCTTCAACTTTTCGGGTCGCCATCACTGATCCACAGGACAGCTACAGGCAAGTCACTTACCCTCCATATCTTAGTCTACTGGGCTGTTTTCACAAAATGGTTAAACAACAGATATTTGTCTTTCAAAGTTCTGAGTGATAGGAAGACTGAGATCAAGGTGGCCGCACGGTCGGCTGCAGTGAGGGCCATTTCTCTTCTTGGCTTACAGATGCTGTCTTGGTGCTGTGTCCTCACACAGGGGAGAGAAGACGTTCCAGCCTCTTTGCCTTCTTGTGACTCTAATCCCACCACGGTGGCTCTGCCCTTGTGACCTCACCATATCTTCCAAGGGCCCCCACCTCTAAAACTGTGACAGTAGAAGGTAAGGCTCCCACATGTAATGCAGGGGGCACTCAATGCAGTCCATTAACATTCTCTAATCTTCAACTTCCTCATCTTTATAACAAAGACCTCAGGTATTTAGGTCATACAGTTTATGATGATTACATGTGATGATGCACCTAAAGTTTGACACCATGCAAAAGGAACTATGGCTAATGTTTTAAGTCAGTGAGGTAACGGACTTGGAGTTGGAAGGAACTATTATGCGACAGAATCGGGAAGATGTCCTCTGGAGACTTCGAATGGAATTTGACAGTAAAAAAATATTGTGTAATAGAGCTTTTGTGGGGGTGGGCATTATAGGAATTCTGTAATAACTTTTTGACTCTTACACATAATGGTAGAACTTTCGAATGGTAATTTTTTAAAATAGTTGACTGATGGTGTTTTCCTCAGGACCATAACTCAAGCTCTAGAAGCACTGCCTATAAGGACAGCCATTGCAGGGTGGGTGGGTCTCTGTTATTGAACAATTGATGGGATCAGGTCTAGCATCTGTTGCTAGGGGGGCACTGTGGCCAGGGTCACAGCCTACTAGCAGCCCTTTGCCAGAGGGTTCCAAACTCACAGTCAACATTTTCTTTTGTGCCTCATGTGACCCTGACTTTTCTGTAAAGCCTATACCTGCGTGTGAGATCTACTTCAGTAGTTGTGACTCCTCCTTGTTCTATTTCCTACTTGTGGGTATCTAAAAGTGAAAATCATCTTCTCAGAAGCATAAAATTGACACTTCTCAGATTCATTACAAAAATCTTTTAAGACTCTCAGTTCACATTATCATCTATAAATCCCATGGATCCAATTTACACATGATTTTTGAGTCATCAAAGTTATACTCTTCTATTCTGGTCAAGTTCACTGGAATCACAGATTTGTAGAAAGTAAAACAGATATTGAACAGTAAGGAAAGTTGACATTTTGTGCTTTTAAAGAAATAAACACTCCAGTATAACTTAGCACAATTCTCTATGAACTGTATTTCTTATAATCTTAACTTAATATAGAGTCATAGAAACTAGCATTTCCTTTTAATTTAGTTCTATGAGTCAGAGTTACAACCAAGAGACAGAACCAACAGGATATATAAAGACATAGAAGAGATTTATTGTGGGACTCATCTCGTGTGATCATTAACATCCAAAAGTCCCAGGATACACTGTCTGCAAGATGAGGAAAGCAGTGCTGGACCCCAGTGTGAGGTCAAATTCCTGACAACTGTGGAGTAGGATCACGAAAAATGGACGGGGTCAGGTCCAGCATCTGAACACCTGAGAACCAGAAGCGCTGAAGTCTAAGAACAGTGGAGATTGTTGTCCTAGCTCAAGCAGAGAGAGAACTTGCCTTCCTCTGTCTTTCGTTCCCCATAGGGCCCTCGGGTAGATTAGATGATACCTTCTCACACTGACGAGGGCGACCTTTTTTATTCCTTCTACTGATGCAAATTCTAATTTCTTTTAGAAACACCTTCGCAGACACACCTAGAAATATTGAATAGCTATCTAGTCTCCCTTAGCCTGATCATGCTAACATGTAAAACCAACCATCACTATCATCATAACCCTCCATGGTGGACCCATGCTGTACTTAGCCAGAGGAGATTGAGGAGAGATGGACCTGTGGCTAACCTGAATTAACATGAAGTATGTTTGGGCCCTGAAAAGTGAGTAAAGCAATTCAGAGTGTTCAAGGAGGCAGAGTAAATGCTGGCCTTATCTGTGCTGCCACAGATATAGGTGGGGATTTTTTAGAAAGGAGCAATATTTTGTTAGGCCTGGTCTGGGGAAACCAAATATCTTAGACTTTATCTGTGAATATTGGGAACAAAGTCAGTCCGAGGGGAGGAAGCACTCTTAAGAAACAGGTAGGGAGTTCAGCTGGGTTCAGCAGAGCTTCAGTGATGGGAAGTATCAGGCATGAAAAGGAAACTGGACTGACAGAAATGGTGGGGAACAGGGAGAAATGCTATACCCAATGGGCAGAGAGATACCCAGAATTTCAGGCCTCAGTTTAGTGGAAAATCCCAGTGGCGAGCACTAAGGTTATGGTACCAAGGTGATTCCTCTCTCAGATTCTTTGGCTCAGGAGTTTGTTCACAGCTATTCAGAGTTGTAGATTTACCCACATACCTCTCAGCTGTGCAGTGGGGTCCTATATACTTTTTCTCAGCTGATCTAATCTTCATGGGCCCAGCCTACTAGCTTGTAGGACAACCAGGGACTGGTAATTAAATTTCAAGCTCACACTTTTCTACTGTAATGATTTCTTTGGAAAAACTGAATCCCTATCAGACTAATATATAGGTAAGGGAATGATGGTAGTTTGTCTTCTGCGTGTGAGAGAAAGCTTTGAGGAACAATTTGTATTCCCTTTCTTGGATAATACTGAATGAAACATTTCATTACAGCACCTACAAATATAGATTCTTTTCAGGACTTCATTCCTCCCTTTTTGCCTCCCACTTCTCTCCTCTGAGTTCATGTTCTTTTCCTCTAACCCTCACACTCCAGCATTTGCATTTTCCTTAAAAGAGTAAGGTCTGGGATGTAAATTCTCTACACATAGTAAACACCACTCCAGGGAAGACAGGCAGAACAGTACAGCCCAGAAAATGCATATTTTAGGGTAGAATTTTAGGTGCCAAGCATTAAAAGCAAGGACTTTTTTTTCCTGTATACTTCAATGTCACTACTTGTTTCACAGACGTAAAACAACTTTTGGTATCAATCATGCTGCTTTGTATATAGATAGAACATACTATTGTACCTTAAGAACTGTTACCCTAGTTATTTAAAATATGAGTTCATCTCTAAGCACTCAGTTCTGTCTATATTAACTTTTGTAATAGCTTTCAGTAGCTACATACACTACACAAAGTTTGGTTTGTAGTATTGATTACTTTTTTAATTTTTTTATGTGCACTTTGGCTTTGGTAAAAGTTTTGATATACCTCAGAAACAAGTATATGTCACGTATCTTAACTGTGCATACAGTAAAAATGTCACCCAGGCTGTAAGAAGATGAACTGCAGTGCAGAGATCAAATGGATGATTTAAGGTTTAAAGTCCATTGTCCAAATCAAAATTAAACTACTATTTAATTTTTTATAAAGTTTGCTCTTTTGAGAGTTAAACCTGGAAGGAACTTTGTTTATTTAAAAGACATTGCCCAACGTTAGTGACAGAGTACATAGAAAAAGAAGAGATAGAGTTCCAGTTTGACAGGATTAAGGAAAATTGATTGGTTATTTAACTACTGAGTCTGCAGGGTTTTGTTTTTTAATTTAGCAGAAGTTATCTAGCTTCAGAGCACTTGGAGTACTGCTTACATGTCCCAGCAGGCTGAGGGGGAGAGCCGGTCTTGAGGTGCTTGTGTTGCAGAGCCGGATCACCCTTCCTGAGCCCCACCAGAGTCTATGCCATAGTATCTCAGCTCCACCTGGATATACGTTCATTCAGTGTAGCAGTGGCTGGCAATGAAGCGCCGGCCTGACCCACCTCCTTCCTGGATTATTTCATGCAAGAAAGTGTGTCAGAGCCCTTGCATTCTCATTCCCCTACTTTGCTGGTCTTGGTCTGTTTGTTCTGCTATAATAAAACACCATAAATTGGGTCATTCATAAGGAGTTGCAATTTATTTCTCACAGTCATGGAGGCGGAGATATCCAGGATCAAGGCTCCAAAAGGTCCAGTTGTCTAGGGAGTGCCATATGATCCTGAGGAGGAGAATATGCTCTATCCTCAGTGGTGGAGAGAGGACAGTCAAGAGGCCTGAATACTGCATGAGCACTCCTACATAAGGCCCCAACGTGCACACAGTAGGGAAGAGCCCTCGTGGTCCGTTTACATCTTAGAGCCTTTTCCTCTTAACACTGCCATATTGTTTCAACACCTGAGATTTGGAGGGGACACAGTCAAACCATAGCACCTGCTCCTTAGCTAATGCAAGCAAATGCCAAGTAAGCTGCTTTTCCAGGACTCCTCCTCTGCTATCAGAGTCCTAGAAGTTGGGACTGTCCAGTCATGCCAGGGATATACTTGTGCTTGATCTAAAAACCTGAGCCCTAAGCAATTTAATAAAACATTGGAGCAAAAAATAAGAATGCCTAATATTTCAACCCAATTTTAGAATTAGCATGCCTCAGAAGTAATTGATAATAGAAATACAATGTACTAGGACATCCTGGAAACACACATATTAAATCCTATCACCATTTCTCTTAAACCTACAGGTGGGGTCGCACTCCATCCTTCCAGGGGAGAGGTTTTGTTCTTGGTTAGGTAACATGGCCCTATGGAGCCTGTTTATGATGTAGCAGTCTCACTAACTCTGTTCTTGCCTAAACAACTACAGCGACCTGCTGGTTGACCCCCTTGTTTCAAATGATGATATTTCTCGCACCAGTCACTGTCAAGTTGTTCACTTGAAAACGTAAATATGGGCATGTCATATTGTCTTAGGACTTTTGGACATTGCCTGCACTATAATATCCAGACTTTTGAACATGACATGCATGACCCTTTGCTCTCTGGCTTCCACGTACCTCTCCAAAATGATTTCTTACCACCTCCCAAATGTCTTCACTTGTCTTTTAGAATTGCTACCTCTTGCTATGTTGTGGTCTGTGGCACTCCGTGTCTCCTTTCTCCTCTGTCCAGAAGGCTGCCTTAACTTATGCACATGGAGAGTCTCGTGTACCCTCCTTAGTCTACCTGGATTTCATTTTCTGTTTTTATTTTATGGAAAGAAAGTAAATAAAAATTTTATAACAAATAGGAGAATAACTACAGCCAGTGCACTGAGTATTGTTATCTTTGAAGTGGTTACTCAGAATGAAAGATAAAGGCATAAAAAGTTCTCCCAGTGATATTAGTGCAGGCCTTTCTTTTCAATGAACTAAGAGAAACTAGTAGGGTAACTGTTTTGTATTTTTTCTGTTTTTCATTTCTTCCTTTCCCCTCTCCCCCATCTGGTTCCTTTTTTCCTTTTGAACATTTTCTTTCCATTTCACAATATCTATTGTACATTTTGGACCTTATTTACTCTTTCAGTTTCTCATACCCAGGAGACAATATGATATTTACACATATGAGTCTGATTTATTTCACTTATGAGCATGGTCTCTAGTTGCATCCATTTACCTATAAAAATCTCAATTTTATCCTTCTTTATGGTTCAGTAGTATTCCACTGTATAAAAAGACATCTTTTTTATCCATTCCTTGTTAGTGGGTGTTTAAGTTATTTCTATGATTTAGCTGTTACAATTTGTGCTGCTATAAACATGGGTGCACATATATTGCTGTGGAATGCTGTTTTTAATTCTTCCAGGAAGATACCCAGAAAAGGAATAGCTGGATCGAATGGGACCTCTAATCTTAGTATTTTCCACAGTGATTGCACCAGTCTGCACTCCCACCTACAGTGTAGAAGTCTTCCTTTTCCCCCACCGCCCCTCCAGCATTTGTAATTGGTTGATTTCATGATGATGATTGCCATTCTTTCTAGAGTGAGATGGAATCTCTGTGTTGTTTTAATTTGCATCCCTTGAATGATCAATGATATTGAACATTTTTTCATATATTTATTTGCCATTTGTATTTCTTCATCTGAGAATTGCATATTCATTTCAGATGCCCAATTTTGGATTGAGTCTTTGAAAATTTGGGGTCTGATCTTTTTCAGTTTTTTTATGTGTGCTATATACAAGCCCACCATCTGAGGAACAACTAGCTAAAAATTTTTCCCCACTCTGTGGGTTGTTTTTTCACTTGGTTGGTGATTTCTTTTACTGTGAAAAAGCTTTTTAAGATGAGATTCCAGTTGTGGATTCTTTGAAGTACGTTCTGTGCAGTCTAGATTTTGTTTGTGAACTCTCTGCCTACTCCTATGTCCTCAACATTTGTACCTACTTTCTCTTCCAGTAGACTTAGTGTTTCTGTTTTAATAGTTAGATCTTTGATCCATTTAGTGCCTGGTGATAGACATAGGTCTAGTTTTAGCATTCGACCTGTGAAAACCGAGTTTTTCCAGCACCATTTATTAAAGAGGCTATCTTTATTCCAGTGAATATATTTGGCCTCTTTGTCAAAGATAAGGTGGCTGTGTTTGGAGTCATGTCTGTATTTTCTACTCTATTCCACTGATCTTCAGCTCTATTTCTTTTTTTTTCCCAATACCATGCTGATTTTTATCACAGTAGCTTTTGTAGTATAATTTCAAGTCAGGGATTGTCATGCCTCCTACTTTGCATTTGTTGCCCAGAATTTCCTTTGCTCTTCTAGGTCTCTTCTGTTTTCAAATGAATATTAGGAATGCTTTCTCAAGTTCTGTGAGGTATGCTAATCGTATTTTGATCAGTATTTCATTAAATCTGTGTAATAATTTTGGGAATATGGCCATTTTCACTATATTGGTTCTTACTGTCCATGAGCATGGGATATCTTATATCTTTCCATTTTCTGTTAACCTGTTCAATATCCTTTTTGCAGAAACCATAATTTTCAATGTATAGGTCTTTTACTTTGTTAGATTGATTCCTAAGTATTTCTTTTTTTTTGGATGCTATTGTGAAGGATGTTGTTTCCCTAATTTCTCTCTCAGTGAGTTTGTTGTTGGTGTACAGGGATGCTATTGATTTTTGAGTGTTGACTTTGTATCCAGCTACATTACTGTATTTGTTATTAGATCTACAGTCTTTCTATGGAGTTTTTGGGGTCTTCTATGTAGAGTATCATGTCATCTACAGATAACTATAGTTTAAAATCTTCCTTTTTTATTTTTATTCCTTTCATGTCTTTCTCTTGTCTAATTGCTGAGGCTAATTTTTCCAGAACTGTATTAAATAGGGGTGGTGATAGTGGACATCCTTGTCTTGTCCCTGATTTTAAAGTGAAAGCTTTCAGCTTTTGAGCATTTAGTATGATGCTAACTGTTGTTTTGTCATAGATAGCATTTATCAGATTGAGATAAAGACCCTCAGTTCCAGTTTTCTGTAAGGTTTTTTTTTTTATTTATCATGAATGGACATTAGGCTTTGTCAAATGCTTTTTCTACATATATTGAGATGATCATGTGGTTTTGGTCTTTGGCTCTGTTAATATGATGTATTACATTTATTGACTTGCTTATGTTGAACAATCTGTGTATCTCTGGAATGAATCCCATTTGGTCATGGTGTATAAACTTCTTGATGATTTGCTGCATTCTGTTTTCCAGTATCTTATTGAGGATTTTTGCTGTATGTTTATTAGGGAGATTGGCCTGTAGTTTTATTTTTAGGTTGAATCCTTTCCTGGTTTTTATATCAGGGTACCTTGTTTCCAGGAATGATTTTTTATTTCCTTTTAATTTCACTAAAGAGTTTCAACATTAGTGACATTAGTTCTTCTTTAAATTTTTTGTAGAACTCAAAAGTGAATCCATCAGGATCTGAGCATTTCTTTGTTGGTAAGTTTTTAACTACATTTTCTATTTCATTAACTGATATCAGATCATTTAGAATTATTTTTTTTTTTTTGGTCTTTTTGAGACAGGGTTTTGCTATGGAGTAGACTGGGCATGAGCTCACTTTGTAGCCCAGGCTGGTCTCGAACTTGCAACGAACCTCCTGCCTCAGCCTGGGATTATAGGTGTGCACCTATAATTGCTGGGATTATAGGTGTGCACCACCACGCCCACCCCATTTAGAATTTTTATATCTTCATGATTCAGTTTTGTCAGTTCATATAGCAAGAAATCTGTCCATTTCTTCTGTGTTTTCCATCTTATTAGAGTATAGGTTCTCAAAGTATGTATTGATGATCTTCTGGATTTCTTCAGGATCTGTTGTGATACCTTCCTCATTCCTAATTGCTTGAATTTGAGTCTTTTCCTTTCTCTTTTTGATAAGTTTAGCTAAGAGTTTATCAATTATACTTAATCTTCCAAAGAACCAGCCCTTTGATTCATTGCTTTCTTATATTGTTTTCTTCATCTCAATTACATTTATTTCTGCTCTTTATCTTTATAATTTCCTTCCTCGTGTAAGCTTTGGGTTTGATTTGTTCTTTTTTTTTCTAGAAGTTTGAGGTTCAATAAACAACAGTACATTGTTTATTTGAGCTCATTCTGTTTTCCTGATGTGAGAATTCATCACTATAAATTTCTTTCATAGGACTGTTCCATCACATCCTGTAAGTTCTGGTACATTTTATCAGCATTATCATTTAACTGTAGATACTGTTTGACTTCTCTAATATCCTCTCTGACCCACTGGTTGTTCAGGAGGGTGTTGTTTAATTTCCATGTGTTTATGTATTTTTTGTGATTTATTTTCCTATTGATTTCTAATTTCATTTCACTATGGTCAAATAATATACGTGGGATGATTTCAGTTCCTCTGCATTTATTTAAGCGTGTTTTATGGGCTAATCTGTGGTCTATTTTGGAGAATGTCTCATATGCAACCAAGAAGAATGTATATTCTGATGTTGTAGGTTGGAACACTCTGTAGACATCTGCTAAGTCCATTTGTTCACAGGTTTGGTTTAATTCTCATATTTCCTTGTTGACTTTTTGTCTAGTTGATCTATGTATTTGTGAGAGTGCAGGATTAAATTCCCCCATTACAATTGTGTTAGTACTTATCTGAGTTTTTCATGTCTTGTAATATTTGTTTTATGTAGTTGGATGCACTGGTATTTGGTGCATATGTATTTATAATTGTTACCTCTTCTTATTGGAGTTTTCCCAATAAGTATATTGTGACTGTCTTTGTCTCCTTTGATGAGTCTTGGCTTGAAGTTCACATTGTTTGCAAATACAATAGCTACTACTGCTTTTTTGGGGGGTCCCTGTGGCATAGAGTATTGTTTTCCATCCTTTGACTTTCAGTCTATGAATTTCTTTCTGAATTAAATGTGTTTCTTGAAAGCAGTATATTCTTGGATCTTGTTTCTTGATCCATTCTGCCAGTCTGTTTCTTTTGATTTTTGAGGTGAGACCCTTTACATTGATGGTTACAACTGATATGTATTGGCTTATCTTTTTCCTGTTATTCCTGTATTGCAGGTTGCCTGTCTTTCCCCTTTGATTAAAGACATGCCCTGCCTAGCGGCTTCTTTTTATTGCTGTTATTGTGCTTGTTGTCTTCATATTCCCTTTCTAATGTCTCCTTCAGAGTATTCTGCAGAACTGGTTTGGTGGTCATGAACTTCTTCAGTTGTTTTTTGTCATGGAAGTATCTTATTCCTCTATTTAATTTGAAAATAGTTTTGCAGGGTACATCAATCTGGGTTGAATGCTGCTTCCTTTTAGAGATTGAAATACCTCATTCTAAGCTTTCCTTTATTTCTGGGTTTCTGTTGAGAAGTCTCCTGTGATTCTGATGGGTTTTCCTTTATAAGTGATTTGTTTCTTTTCTCTAGGTGCTTTCAATATGATTTTCTTGTGCTGAATTTCTGGAATCTTGATTATTATGTGCCTTGGTGTAGATTTACTTTGGTCTTCAGTATTTGGAGTTCTATATGCTTCATTTATTTGTACATCAATTTCTTTATCCATGTTTTGAAAGTTTCCTACCATTATTTCTGTAAAGAGGTTTTATATGCATTTGGTGCTGTCTCCAGCTTTCTCACTGACTCCAATTAATTTTTTTTATTAACAAGCACACATATATTTACAATATAACACAAGAACAATGCAAACAATACTGAATTTCAGACAAGGTGATAGGAAATTAACAATGGTTGTTGTATTACATACTAATTTCTTCAAAGTGGTTACTCAGGAAAACAAATATAGACACATAAGATTGATCAAATAGTTAATCATTAACTGTTCCTTTCCATAAAGAGATAGAAGTCAGTAGTACAACTATGTTAGCTATCCTGTATGTACATATATACATAATTTTACCCTTCTTTCTTTTCTCTTTCCCTCATCCCAGGTGCTCTTTACTTTTGAGCAGTTTCCTTTCATTTCACAATGTCTATCACACAGCCTAGTTTTATTCACTCCTTCGGGTTCTTACACTAGTGAGACCATACATTGTTTACACATGCAGATCTGATTTATTTCACTTATGAGTATGGTCTTTAGTTGTGACCATTTATCTATAAAAGCATCGAGTTTATCTTTCTTTATAGCTAAGTAATATTCCATTATATAAAAACACCACAAATTTTTTTATCCATTCTTCAGTGGATGGACATTTGGGTTGCTTCCACAATTTAGGTATTACAAATTGTGCCGCTATACACCTGCATGCACATATATCACTGTGATATGATGTTTTCAGTTCTTCTGGGAAAATACCCAGAAAGGGAATAGCTGGGTTGAATGGGACCTCTAGAACTATATTGCTGAGGAATCTCCAAACTGATTTCTACAGTGGTTTCACCAGTCTGCATTCCCACCAGCAGTGCAGAAGAGCTCCTATTTCTTCACAGCCTCACCAGAACTTAGTATTGGTTGATTTCTTAATGGTAACCATTCTTACTGGTGTGAGATGAAATCTCAATGTTGTTTTAATTTGCATTTCTCAAAAGACTAATGATGTTGAACATTTTCTCATGTATTTATTTGCCATTTGTATTCTTTGGCAGTGAAGTGTATATTCATATCAGCTGCCCATTTTTGGATTGGGTCTTTGAATTTGTGGGGGCTGATATTTTTTAATTCTTTTTATGTTCTAGATAGAAGCCCTTTGAGGGACAGTCAGCAAAAAGTTTTTGCAAATTTGTGGGTTTTCTTTTTACACTGCTGGTGATTTCTTTAGATGTGCAGAAACTTTTCAGTAGGATGAGATCCCAGTTGTTGATTCTTTCAAGTGTTTCATGTGCAATTTGGTTTTTCTTCATGAACTCTCTGCCTACCCCTATGTCTTCAAGGTTTTTACCTACTTTCTCTTCCAATAGATTTAGTGTTTCTGTTTTAATATTGAGATCTGTGATCCATTTTGACTGGAGTTTGGTGCATATGATAGGCTTGGGTCTATTTTCAGTCTTTGGCAGGTAGCAAGCCAATTTTTCCAGCACCATTTACTAAAGAGGCTATCGTTCTTCCAGTGAGTTTTTTGGCCCCTTTATCAAAGATTAGGTGACTGAGTGTATTTTTGGTTGTGGCTGTTTCTTCCAGTCTGTTCCATTTATCCTCAGGTCTGTTTTTTAGCCAGTACAATGTTGATTTTATTACAGTAGCTTTGTACTATAATTTCAGGTCAGAGATTTTGATTCCACCTGATTTGTCATTGTTTCCCAGCATTGCTTTGCTATTCTGGGTCTTTTCTAGTTCCAGATGAATTTTAGGAATATTTTCTCTAGATCTCTGAGGTATGTTAATGGTAATTTAATGGGAATTGCTTTGAATCTGTGCAACAATTTTGATAGTATGGCCATTTTTACAATGTTGGTTCCTCCTATTCATGAGCAAGGGATATTTTTCCATTCACTTAAATTCTCTTCAATCTCTTTTTTCAGAGTACTGTATTTTTCATTGAATAGGGCTTTTACTTCTTTTGTTAGATTGATTCCTACATATTTCAATTTGTGGGTGCTATTGTGAAAGGTATGGTTTCCTTAATTTCTGTCTCAGTCTGTTGTTTGTATACAGGAATGCTATTGATTTTTGAGTGTTGATTTTTGTATCCAGCTATGCTACTGAATTTGTTGATTAATTCAAGGAGTCTTCTGGTGGGGTTTTGAGGGTCTTCCATGTAGAGTATCACATCATCTGCAAATAATGATAATTTCACTTCTTCTTTTCCTATCATTATTCCTTTTATTTCTCTCTGTTGTCTAATTACTCTGGCTAGTGTTTCCAGAACTGTGTTGAATAGGAGTGGTGACAGGGGACATATTGTCTTGTTCCTGATTTTAAAGTGAAAGCTTTTATTTCTTGTCCATTTAGTATGATGTTGGCTGTTGGTTTACCATAGATGGCTTTGATCAGCTTGAGGTAAAGACCATGTATTCCTATGTTCTCTAGAGCTTTTATCATGAATAAGTGTTGGACTTTGTCAAAAGCTTTTTCTGCATCTATTTAGATGGTTTCACAGTTTTTGTCTTTGGTTCTATTGATATGGTGTATCGCATTTATTTATTTGTGTATACTGAACCAACCCTGCATTCCTAGAATGAATCTAACTTGATCATGCTATATGATTTTCTTGATGATTTGCTGCATTCTATTTGCTAGTATATTATTGAGTATCTTTGCATCTATGTTCATTAGGGAGATTGGTCTGTAGTTCTCTTTCTTAGTTGGGTCTTTCTCAGGTTTTAGTATCAGTATAATACTTGCCTCCAGAAATGAGTTAGGGAGAATTGTTTCCTTTTCAATTTCATTGAAGAGTTTGAGTAGTATTGTCATTAAATCTTCTCTGAATTTCTTGTAGAATTCTACTGTGAATCCATCTGGGCCTGGGCTTTTCTTTGTTGGTAAGTTTTTAATAATGTTTCCAATTTCATCGGTTGATATTGGGTTGTTCAGGTTTTTATATGTTCTCGATTCAACTTTGGTATTTCATACATATTTAGGAATCTGTCCATTTCTTCTGAGTTTTCTATCCTATGGCAGTAAAGATTTTCAAAGTAGGTATTAATGATCTTTTCATTTCTGTTGGATATGTAGTGATTTCATCCTTTTTATTCTTTATTGCATGAATTTGAGTTTTTTCCTCTTTTTCTGATAAGGTTGAGTATTATCAATTTTATTTATTCTTTCAAAGAACCAAACCTTTGATTCATTTATTTTTTGTAGTGTTTTCCTCATCTCAATTGCATTACTTTCACCCTGATCTTTATAATCTTCTACCTTCTTTGGGCTTTGGGCTTCATTTGTTCTTCATTTTCTAAAAGATTGAGGTGCAGCATTAGGCTATGTATTTGTTCTCTTTCTGTTTTTCTTATGTGTGTGTTCACTGCTATAAATTTCCCTCTGAGGACTGCTTTCTTTGCATCCCACAGATTCCAGTAAGTTGTATCTACATTTTCATTTGTTTGTACGTAATTTTTAATTTCTTCTTTAATTTTTTCTGTGACTCATTGGTTGTTCAAGAGGTTGTTATTTAATTTCCAAGTGTTTCTGGAGTTCCTTTTGTCATTAATTTCCAATTTCATTTCACTGTGGTCAGATAATGTGCATGGGATAATTTCAATTCTTTTGCATTTAGGTAGGTATGCTCTATGGGCTAGAATGTGGTCTATTGTAGAGAAAGTCCCATGTGCAGCTGAGAAAAATGTGTATTCTGATGTTGTAAGGTGGAACACTCTACTAAGTGTTTCACCTAACACACATCTACTAAGCCAGTTTTTTAGCAGATTTGGTTCAGATCTGTTATTTCCTTGCTGATTTTTTGTCCAGTTGACTTATCTCTTTGTGTCCAAGAGATGTTGAGGTTCCCTATTACAATAGTGTTATTAATTATATGGGTTTTCATGTCTGTTAAGACTTGCCTTATACAGTTTGGTGCTCCAATATTTGGTGCATACATGTTTATGATTATTATCTCATCCTCTTGTAGGGTATCCATCTCATACCCTAACAAGTATGTAGTGATCTTTTTTATCTCTTTTGATTGTTTTTGGTTTTTAGTTTACACTGTCTGCAAACATAATAGATACCTATGCTTTTTTTCTGGATTCCTGTTTCATGGAGCATTGTTTTCTATCCTTTGACTTTCAGTCTATGGATTTCCTTTTGAATGAAATGTGTTTCCTGTATATAGCATATTGTTGGATTTTGTTTCTTAATCCACTCTGTCAGTCTGTTTCTTTTATCTGGTGAATTGAGACCATTTACAGTAATGATTATAACTGATATGGGATGGCTGATCTTTCTCATGTTATTTCCTTGATGTTTGTTTCCTACTTTTTCTCTCATTTAATTGCTTGCTCTTCTTGAGGGTTTCTTTCTATTGTTGTCCTTGAAATTGTGTCAGTTTTTCCTCTTTCTAGAATATCTTATAGTGCTCTTTGTAAGGTTGGTTTAGCACTCATGAAGTTCTTCAGTTGTTCTTTGTCATGGACATATTTTATTTCTCCTTTAAATTTGAAGGATAGTTTCTCAGGATGCATCAATCTTGGTTAGAAGTTGTTTGGTCTCAGCCCCTATACTACTTCACTCCAAGGTCTTCTTGATTGGATGGTTTGTGTTGAGAAATCTGCTGTGATTCTGATGGGCTTTCCTTTATAGGTGATCTGTTTCTTTTCTCTAGCAGCTTTTAATATTGTCTTTTTGCTGTATGTCTGGGATCTTGATTATTATATGTCTGGGTGTAATTTCATTTTGGTTATGACCAGTTGGAATTCTATATGCCTCACTTACTTGTACATCAGAATCTTTTTCCATGCTTGGGAAATTTTCTGCTATTATTTCTGCAAATATTCTTGTATGTCATTTGTGTTGCCTTCTGCTGTTTCATTGACTCCTATTAGTCTTACATGATTTCTCTTTGCCTCGTCTTGCAGCTATTGAATTGAGTTTTCCTTCTTTCTTGTTAATTTTAAGAGATCCTTCCTTTCATGATCATTAGCTGCCATGCTGTCTTCGAGATCTGAAATCCTATCTTTAGCATCATTCAAGCAGTTCAATGGAAGTTTTCATTTCCTGGATATCTCTTTGAATCTGTCTTATACATTCTGGTTCACTCCTATATTTTTCATTTAATGTTTCTGTCAGTTTTCTATGCTCATCTATTTTTTTATATGTGTCTTCTTTAGATGTGCTGAGAAATTCTTTCATTATTGCTGTCATTTCATTTTTCACCTGAGAGATTATTTCTGATCTGATGTCTTCTATGGCCTGATGGAGTTGTTTCTTACTTCCATTGCAATCATTTCAGCAATTTCAGGTGTGTGTTTACCAAGCTCTCTTATGTTGATGTCTCCTGGGCTTGTTCTTGTTGGGATGGAGTTCTGAGATTGCATTTTAGTCCTTCGTCTTGTCATTTTTGATGCCGGAGGCAGAGCGCTCAGTCTCCCTCTTCCCTGACAGTTCAGCAAAGGTCATAGTGGCTCTAGCTTTCCTGGTGGTCAGACTTGCCTTTCAGTGGCCACCAAGAATGGCTTCTCATTCTGGGGTCTTCTAGTGGTTGGTGGTGTGTACCTAGTTCTCCCAGGTCCCAAACACAAACCTTCATGTTGACTGATCGCCACCTGATTCAATATCCCCAGGCAGCTCATGGCATGCGTATGACCTGGAAGTGGGCTACACTGGTGGTGTGATCAAGGACTACTTGTTTCTGTGTCCCCAGACAGCTCAGGATGCAGGCCAAGACCAGACATGTACCACAGGTTCAGCAGTTTGTGGACCACCTGACTGGGTGTCTCCAGGCAGCTCAGGGTACATGCAAGGGCCAGACGTGGGCTTCACTGGCAGTAATCATGGACTGCCTGCTTCTGTGTCCTCCAGGAGGTCAGGGCATGTGCAAAGCCCAGAAACAATACCTCGGTGTCAGCAATTCATGGACCGCCTGATCTAATAACTCAGGCAGTGCAAGGTGCACACAGAGAGCACCCAAATGTGAATCCTGGTGTTAGCAGTTTGTGGGCCTTCTGAGCCAGCATCTCCTGGCTGTGCTGGGCACACAGAGGGTGGAAACACAGACTGTAATGTAGGTAGGATCACGTGTTGCCTGCTCTGTCCCTGGGAAGTAAGTGGGGTCTACCTGGTTCTCTTGGCACTTAGCTGTGAATGGTGATGTCAGAGGATCATGGACCACCTGATTCCATGTCTCCAGGCAGCTCAGAGTGTGCAGGAGCCAGACATGGGCTGCACTGGCAGTGATTGCGGACTGCCTGTTTCTGTGACTGACTCCAATAAATTTTATGCTGTTCTTCTTTGCTTTACCTTGTAGCTATTGGATTGATTTTTTTTTATAGTCTTTTGCTATTTTTAAGATATCTTTCTTTTCATGTTTGGTGGCCCAAATTCTGTAGTCTGGATTTGATATTCTATCCTCACCTTCTTTCAATCTGTTGCATATACTTTAAAAGGACTTTTTAATCTCCTGAATTTGCATTTGGATCATTTCATGAATTCCAGTTGTTTCCTATGTTGGGCATTCATGTTTTCCACTGCTTTCCTGAACTCATCATTTTTTAAAAATCTGTGTTTGTTTCAGTGTCCTACATTTTGGTCATCATTTCTTTTTGCATGTTAGATATTTTTCTCTATAGCCTCTTCCATTTGTTTTTTCACTTCTCTTGCTATCATTTCAGAAAGTTCCAATGATTGACTTCTGATTGCCTGTATCTTATTGTGCTCTGGACTTTGGGGGTCTGGTGTTGCATTTTGCTTCTGTGTGTTGTCATTTTCTGTTTTCTACTTTTATTTATTTTGTTTTATTTTATTTTCTGTGTTGATTCTTGTAGATTTCTTATGGTAGATAGCTTTATCCCCAGTATTGAGGCTTCCCTAGAAAATGTCTGTTTCTCAAGGATGTCTTCTAGAAGTAGGTGGTTCTTGGTCTTTGTGTCTATCTGAAGAATCTACCTTCACAATCTGTTGAGGATAAGAGGTTGTTATCTACTTGGCTCAGTACCCACCCCTTTGGTACTGGATTGTGGTTATGTAATGACCCCATTCAATCACAGTGTTGTCATACAGGGAGGAAAAACTGACTATAATAAGTATGATATTCTTGCTAAAGTAGTACAGTTAGCAATAACAATAGTTTTGACTGAAGCCTGGCTACTGACAAACTAGTAACTATTAACCTGATACCTTTAACCATAGGGACAAATTCTACTATTAAATAACAAAATCCAGCCTATACCTGGAACTTGTATGCAATGACTTTCCACTCAGTGGGGTGACTTTACCCTGTTGCAAAGGGGAGGATTAAGAGGGATGGGGCAATATAGAGAGGTGAAGGAGTTCTAATATAGCAGGAGCAAAGTTGGAGAGCAAAGAATGATCATCTAAATGATGGGAAACTGGAGGACACAGGAGGGAAAGAACAGAAGAGAAAGCAGAAGAGTATTGAAGTGAACCAGAAAGGGAAGAGACAATGTTTAATCACATGAAAGCATCATAAAATCAAGCAAGATAGTTGATGAAAGAACAAGAAGATGAGTAGATGAAAATAAAAAGGAAGGAAATAAATCTAAGTCAGGAAAAAAAGAGGAAAAAAAAGAGATAAAAGAGATGAGAAACAGAAAAAAAAAACCATAAAAAATAAAACAAGACCAAACCAAACTAATAAAAAAGACTCCACTCCAACAGAAAAAGGAAAACCAATCAGGCAAACATAGAAAAATAAATATAATAAAATTCCTCTGGTCTTCACAGTTCTATGGTAGGTCCAAGTCAGATTCCAGAAATGTGCTGTGCACTCCAGCAAAGTTTGAAGCTAGATTTGTACTGGGTATAGGGCTGATCTTGGCCCTGGATTTGGGGTCCAGGCTAGTGTTCTGTTGTTGGAGTTTTCTCCAAGACCTTTGATTACAAAAAAAAAAAGAAAAAAGAAAAGGATGGCAGCCCCACCTGCCTTCTTCTATCTTGTGTGTTTGTGTGCCAAAGCACGGTGCTGGTTCACCTAACTTACCAATGGCTGGTATGTGCTTCCCCACTTGGGTCATGGCTCGTCACCAAGAGTCCCCATCTGGGCTGTTCTAGGCTGTGTGTGTGTGCCCCAACAGTGGGTTTCATTTTCCTCTCTCCACAGACTTAAATTCTTCCTTGTCTCTCTTTTGACATAAGCCTTTATGCTATAGTAGCATTGATTTTTCCTTTGAATTTACCAGTTAATATGCTTATTTCCTTACCAGGCTAAACAACTTAAGGACAGTGTTTTTTTCTTTCATTTTTGTATGTAAGGTCTAAGTCACAAATTTCTGTACCCTTGCTTGATCCAAATCTACTGAAATTAAAAATGGTTCATGAAACACAAGTGGATGGACGTCAACATCTGTCATTCAACAAAGATTTTATCCTTACAGAGAGTCATAAGATTTTTGCATTGGGGGAAGCATAAGTCATAGAAATATTTGATGATCAGCTCAGAAGAACTCTGGAGAGGATATTGGAAACAGTGAGAGAATAAGAAAAGACTCATTTGCACAATAACTTGTGAGCAAATACTTGCATTTCTTCTTTAACTAACTGCATAGATGGTAACTAGAAAAGCAGAGATTTGAAACAAGCTAATCAAGTAGGAGAGTCTATACACAACTCTGGTACTGTACTTCCTGAAAGGCAGAAGGAATTGGATAGTAGATAACTTAGGTAGATAACTTAGTTACAAAGCAAAGAAATGACATAGGAAAAAATAAGCTAGGATGGAGATAAGGCAAATAGAAAGGTGTATTTAAGAGGTATTTAGGAGGTACAGTTGTTGAGATTTGGCAGCCCTTTTGAAATCAGGAAGAGGACAATGTTGTTTAATATCAACATTGAGAAGGTAGTGATGTTATTTGCAAGGTTAAGGAATAGAATCTTGGGATTTTGTAGAAAGGGGATTGTCAGCATGGAGTAGAATTAAATAAATAAAGGTAGAAGTATAAAACAGTATGGCAGTCATGCATTCTGTGTTAGTTATAAATACATCTTTCACAGAGAACAAAGTGATTCATTCTGCTTGAAGAAGGCTCAGATTAGGCAGATGAGAAAGGAAAGGAAGAGAATTACAGGCATAGGAGGAAAACATGCCAGTTTAGGCATCATAGAAAAGCAAGGTGAGTCCAAAGACACAGTGGTATTTGGACAGAGTGTGCTGTATGTAGAAAAGAGAGGGATAAGATGAAGCTAGAGGTAAATGGGAGCAGGAGTGGGGAGGGCATTCACATGATTAGGAGCCACTCACCTCTGTACATTTGCCAAAAATATATCATGAGTCCCAGAATTGGTCACTGCCTATGTATAGTAGGAATAGAATAGTACTTTGGAAGTTGTTACACTTTATAACTAGAATGTCCCTCAAAGGTCCCATGCATTCAGAGGTCTGCTTTTGGAAGATGATTGGATTATAGGCTCACTGTAGTCATCATTAAACTGATCCTTTGGTGATCTTATAGCTAAATGTGCTTTTAGGAGGTGGGGCCTGGTTGAAAGAGGTGTGTCACTGGGTCATGACCTGAAAGGATAGATTCCTGTTCCTAGCCCCTCTTTCTCTCTGCTTCCTGCCTGCCATGGGGTGAATAGTTTTCCTCTGCCATCCCCTGTTGCCATTTTCTTCCTGCCTTGGAGCCAGCCAACCATGAATTGAATCTTCCAAACTTGTGAGTCAAATTAAAACTTTCCACCTTTAAGTTGTGGGTGTCATGTATTCTGCTCAACAACATGAAAACTGACTAATACAGGAAATTGGTACCAGAGAAGCAGGATCACTGCTGGGGCTGCACCTCATCACGTAGTTTAGGAGCCTTTGAATGAGTCTGTGGGAGGAGTTTGGAAGGGTGAGGAGATGTGAGCGAGAAGACCCCTAGAATGCTGTACACAGAGTTTGCTGGGTGATTCTGGCCAGAAGACCAGAATATTGGTAAGAAATGTGGATAGCAAATACAGTGCTCAAGAGTTTTCAGTTAAGGATAAGGACTGTGTTGGACACTGGAAGAAAGGTCGTGCATGTTACATTCTGGCAATGCAGTTGTCTACGTTTTGTCCATATCCTGAGACTTTGCAAAAGACTGAGATTAAAAACACTTGACTAATTAACCTAGGAAATTTTAAGACACCTTCATATTTAGGCTGCAGCATGGATGTTTTTGCCTGCTTTTAGCCAGACTGATAGTAAGAATTGGGGCCAAAAGGAAGACCAGAAAAATTTGACCCCAAGGAACCACTTGTTGTGCTGGAGCAAATGTAGGTACATTTCCTGAGAGACTAGTACTACTAACAGAAAGCCAAGTGCTTTTCATTGGGACCATAGGAAAGACGCACTTTGGGTACCGCAAACAATGGCCAGACCCCACCCACCACAGGCTCAAGGGTGAAAAAAACTAAATTCTTTTGAAAGATACTTACTCAGGGCTGCCTAGAGAAGTATTATTCCAAGTTCAGACATCCAGGGTTCAGCTGTCTAGGCTTTTCCACTGATGGTGGCGTGGGGGTAGACTGGTGCAACCGCTGTGGAAATCAGTGTGGAGATTCCTCAAAAAACTAGGACTAGAGGTTCCATTTGAATCAGCTATTCCCCTTCTTGGTATCTTCCCAAAAGAATTAAAAGCATCATACCCAGCAATATATGCACACCCGTGTTTATAGAGGCACAGTCTGTAATAGCTAAGTCTTGGGAACATCCCAAATGTTTATCAACTGCTGAATTGATAAAGTTAAGGCTTTTTTTAATACAATGAAGTACTACTCTGTCACAAAAAGGATAAACTTGAGACATTTCTAGGCAAATGGGTGCAACTTGAGACCTCATTCAAATATAATAAATCGGACACAAATGTGTAAATTGTTTCTTTGGTGTGAGAAATCAAAAGTGTAAATAAGGACCAAAATATATAATAGATATTGTGAAATGGGAAGAACTCATTCAAGTGGAAAGGGGAGATAAGGATTGAGGGAGGGGGAAAGGAAGAAAGAGAAAAGGAAAAATGAGAAAAGAAGGAAAGCATGGAAACAAAGCTTTTGTACATATGGGGGGAAGAGTAGTTGGAGGGAGGGGAGGGGAATAGAGAAAAAGAATCCAGATATATATTACGTACAGGTACACTTTCCTTATGATGAATGTGATCATTATGTGTACCTAAGATGTACCAACATGAGATTGGGATTTCCCTAACATCCTAAGTAGTAGAAAGAAAAAAACATTACTCAACAATGTAGACAAGGTTATGTTTTTAAATGACAGCATCTGCTCTTGAGCCATGAAATTTGATCTATTTCATAATAATGCATCATTTAGGAAATAAAATCAAGCATATTATATTCTACCATATGCAAATTATATCAAATATTCATAGAATTACGTTGATGTAAAGTCCTTAAATAATCTCTCTTCCTTGGTCCATTGCAATCATGCTAAATTTATTTTTCTTCTACCTACCTGGATAGATGACTATGTTAGCATTTTTTAGTGGCATTTTTCTCCTATATAATACAAACATCCTTTCAAATCCTACTGACCTCGTTTATTCAGGAAAACTAACTGAACTCCCAGTACCAAAACCTCTTGTAAAACTTGACTCTCATGGGATCATAGAATTACAGGGCTGAAAAAATATTAGATCACTTTTACTTATGTATTTCAGGTTCTAACCCACAGAGTGAAATTCATGTCCAAAGGCAACACGGACCTTGGAACCACCACCACGGGGAGATTCAGAGCCAGCAGCATTCCCTCTTTCGTTAACTGAACAATCATACCTGACTTCTTGTCTATGTAACATGCTAAGAGCAGAAGTGAGGCTTTATTTCTATTCATTCTGCCAATAGTGACTGCGACTAAGTTTCCTCTGTAGAAACATAGTTATACAGGAAGTGATCATGACCTCCACTGACCGAACCTCCCCAAAAGTTAGCAAAACCACATATGCAACACAGATCCCAGTACTGAAGGTACAGGTGTATAGCACAACTCATTTTGTACTACAGCCACAATCATTTGTTTGCAGACACACACATTGCTGTAGAGACGTACAGCTGGCAGATGTCACTGTCTCTGAGGAGTCAGGAAGCGGTTTACGAGGAAGCAGAATGTGACTCGAACCTTTGAGGATGGGTGTGTTTGGATACGGAGAAGTCCCAGGGGACCGAGGAGAGACCCTAATGGCCACGGCAGGTCTGGGAGCAGGTGTATGTAGCTCCTGGTCCTCATGTAAAGCACAGGGAGAAGTGTGGCTACAGAAGATGTAGCAGGGTGTTAAGGTGACAGTGCGGAAGACCCAGGGACCAGGAAACAGAAGTGATACCTATTGTCTTTGTCACTTTCTTCCTCACTGAATCCAAATGCCTGGCATCTGCAGCTTAAAGAAGGAGAGGTTTATTTTGGCTCAAACACAGAAACCACATTTTGAAAGGGCCTAGGCAGGAAAAAACTGCTTACATATGGTAGCCGGGAGGCAGAGAGAAAAGCAAGGGGCTAGCAGGAGATGTATCCTTCCAGGTCGTACTCCAGCAGCTTGTCTCCCCAGCCGGGCTCCACAGCCTAACAGGAAGTCAGCTATCGTGCCGCCATGACCCAGTCCTCTTGCAAAAGCCCCATCTGAAAGCATATGAGGCTTTGAGGGGGACATCTAGATATAAACCTTAACATCTGTACCCTTTATTTTGCAGAATAATGTCAGAAATTTTCTATGTCAAATGTTTAATTCTTTTAAGACAAAATTGAGTATGTTTCTTTTGCTTATATTTGCGTTATTGTCTAGGTGACAAATAGGAAAGTGGCTCCAGGTTTTACTGCACTTTTTCCTGGGGGAAAGCCTGGTCTGTGGCAAAGTGGTAAAGCTTTGCTTGTGAGGCCTGTTGTCTGTGGGTGAAAGCATTGCTCACGGGGGTCCTGACTTTCCCCTCACTCTGAACTATCAGCCATACTTAGAATTCATCACCTTTTAAAATGATCAATGATTCATGTTATTCATTGTTGCTTTTGATTTTCATTAGCAGGACATTTCATCCTCATAGAGAATTTTTCTGGCTGGTGTTTCATAATTTTCCTTGTTTTTTGGAGCTCTAAATAAAGAGCACCTTGAATTTATAGGCATCATGATAACACATGATTGGAACCAGCTTGAAAAATCTTGATAATTTAAAGGAAAAAATCACAGTTATAAGAGTGACAGATTTTTCTTTTTGCAGCACAAAGAAAAGAACACACGCAGAGATATTTTAGAGGAACCCCAGGGCTGACCGCGTATCTTTGGATATCCTGAATATTGTTCACTAATTTGTGTTACCATTTCCGTTATCTTCCCACAGAAAGAATGCTACATTCATTAATTGGCAAGTGACTGAAAACTTTAGAGCGTTTCAGTGTGTTTGGAGTCGCTAAGATCCTCAAGTTTATACATTCTTAGAAAGCTATTAAATTAGTTTTCTTGTGAGGAAAGGTACTTGAATGCCAATTATAACATGTTACAGTGGAATATTAGCAATGCTAAGTAACTGCTTCTGTTCTGTTTGATTGCCTAACAGTTTCAAAGATTTCCCAACTAAAGGATTATTTGTGGGTGTTCTTGAAAAAGATTCTGCAGAGCAGTAAAGTACTTTGGGGACAGCTAACACCGGCACAAAATTTCTTAAAGTAACTAGAGCCCAAACCTTGAGTGGAAAAGAGAAAGCGTAGATCATCCAACTTTTTAGTTAAGAAGTTGCTTTGGGAGTTTGGAATGCATCAGTCATTATTTACATGTAAAGAAGTACACTTTTAATACGGTAGTTAATTCACCCAAGACACATACTAAGCTGTGTTTACATAAAACTTCTGTTCTAACGTATGATCTGTTGATGCAGAGGAGCATAAACTGATCTCAGGCTATTTTTTTTCTGAAAGCATTTTCATACTGTACTATTATTACAGTTGTAGGTAGATGACAGCAAGATACACTTCAAAAATTTCTGATTGCTTTAATATATTTTATACAAATCTACTTGTAATTCTCTTCTAAGAAATAAAGTTGAAATTTTTGTAAGTAAAAATGTAATTAATTAAGAAGATGGAAGTACGTCTTCAATTTCCAATAAACCAGAGAGGGAAAGAGCTAAGGTTGAAAAAGCAATGGCTATTGTGCACACAAGCACCATCTAGTGACCAGAGGGAGGAATTGCATGCGTACCATCAATACTAGAAGTGGGAAAGAAGCCGGAAAACCGTAGACCCGGGACCTGCCTATACTCAGTATCTTCGCAATCTCAGTGTCTCTATCAAATGTGAATAAAAAGTAATTAGCTCAGTAGTAAGTTTTAAGCTTGACTTTCATCTCCTTATAGTAAATCCTTAGGGTTTTATGTTTTTATGCACTTTCTTCATGTCATGTTTTGAAATGACCTGATAATTAATTGAATTACAAACCATTATTGACTTGTTCTCTTTCCGGGTTATGAAAGACATAACTCTTTTAGTCAACAGAGGGGCTAAAGAGTTGATAGGACTAGTACTATTTTTTCTAAAGAAAAGCCTCTCAGTTGTTCAAAATAATTCGCCAAATATTTAACCATTTCCCCTGCTGAGATGGCATGGTCATTAGAAAACCACTTAGAAACATCCCCCAGGTACTAAATGTGCTGATTCGCAATACTTTTCTGAGACATAGTGGTAAAGCAAGACGTTACAAAGTTAGGTTGATATTACGTGTTATAATGTGCTCTTTTGGATGTAATACCACCATTTTCTGTTATGGCTTTGTAATCCAAGAATCCACCTACTAAAATATCAGGGATGGCTGATGCTTCATGTGAAGAAGGAACGGATTTCTGAGAGCTCAGACAAGTGTACGGCGGCGTATTTTTTCAGGTCTGAGTTTCTATTTCTGGCTTGTAGAACCCGCCCACTCAGCATGTTTCTACATATTTATGTGCCTCAAAACAACGTTATTCTTCTCATTCTGGGGCAGCCATGCTACTTGTCAAGGAAATATTGTCCATAGACTACAGGCCAATGATATCTAAGATCAAGTGAATGGGACGATCTCTTTGCTAGACTATACTTCCAAA
The DNA here is from genome assembly GCF_000276665.1 of Chinchilla lanigera. Lineage (NCBI taxonomy): Eukaryota > Metazoa > Chordata > Mammalia > Rodentia > Chinchillidae > Chinchilla > Chinchilla lanigera. The sequence continues at coordinate 7,956,934 of NW_004955444.1, read as the reverse complement.
TACCAGTTGTCTGAGATTATTCAATGACATAGAAAAGTGTTCCAATATACTTTGAAGAGATTTTTCACCCCAAACATTACATTTTTAGTGTGATCTCAAGTGTGAGAAAAATAACTGTTATATCTCTAGAAAAAGTACTGGAACAATATAGTCATTATTAATAGTGGTCATCTATGGATGGTGGGATTCGGGGATAATTTTAATTTATCTTTTCTAAAATTTTAACTACTAAAGTTCTAGATTATGCCAGTGCCCCCACTTATTCACCCATCTCTGTGTTCATGTTTCCAGTATGACTTTGCAGTTCTCCAGTTAAAAATGTTAGCACCTCTGCCCCAGCCCTTGTAGCTGGGTTCCGCCTTGCACCTTGCTTTGATCATTGGCATGTCAGTGGTGCTGTCAGGAGCAAAGGCCTGAAGACTGTTTTTGTGGTGAGCTTGCCCTCGATGCCATCTCCACAAGCCAGGCCTACCCCCGCTGCGGGCTGCAGAGGGGAGATGAAGCACTCACAGAGCAGAGCCAACCCCTAGCCAGTCCCAGCAGACCTTTTCAAAGTTGATTGTTACACACCTTATGACAGCAGTAGCCACCCAGTTCCGTTTTATGCAATGAGAAAGCCGCTAAGAACTAAAATGAAAACTGGTTTTAATAGTTGAGGTGTCTTACAAAGATGGGCTCAGACCAGTTTTACTAAGGAAAACTAGAAGCCAGATGGAGCTGGAAAAGAGAAACAGCGGAGAGGAGCTATTAAAAAAAAAGTGTTTCGTGTTGATGTAGCCAACCAGTGAGACTACTTCCTAACCCAGCTGCCTCAGTGTACTAAGCAGCAGTGGGGGTGGAGTGAGAGAGAAGAGAAAACACGGCTCCGCTTTGCCCTGCTTCTCTCAGAATGGCTGTGGCCGGCTGTGCCCACCCTCCCGTCTCTTTCTGCAGACCCCAGCCGGGACTCTGGAGGTTTGTGGTCCAAGTACCTCCAGATAAGAGATAGTTTCCACTCCGGTATTCTTCACTCTTGGAGGGAGAAGATCCGGCTGTCCAAGGCAGGCTGGGAAGAGAGAGGGGATGCTCCACACCGTGTTCCTCATACAGTCACCTCCACTCCATGGACAAGCCAGTCCATGTCCAGTTATTCTGAAACAGCGCTTGAGAAACCTCTACCTGTGAACTTGGGATGAAGGGAAATAACCCTCTGTACCCTCTGTGGCAACCTAGGGTGCATTCACAGCCACGCCTTGCCGGCGATGCAAGGCCACCTGTGTTAACCGGAGTATATTTTACCAGAAGTGTGTCAGAAGAGCCATCATTTTAGTAAATTCAGTGAAAACCTTTGTATCCCTTCAATTTTACTATGAATAAGTATTTCACAGCCCATCTTTGGCGTACTTTTTTTGTTTGTTTTTTCTACCAGTTAAATATGAACTATCATATATCCCATTAAAGTGGGTGACTTGTCCAGGTGAAATATCCATAAAAGAAATAACAATAAGCTTTCTTAAATAAATGCTAAGCCCAAAGAAATCAAGTCAGGAGTTATCATAGACTTCATCTGCAAAAATTTAGAACTATTGCTCACGGAAAGCGACAGTGCATTTATTTCAGGTGTTCTCAACTCTAACAATTAATGTCCTGATAAGAAACAGAGGTTAGTTGAGGGTGGGTACACGGGCACACACCTGTAACCCCTGTACTTGGGAGGCTGAGGCGGAAAGATCACCATGAGTGTGAGGCCAGCTTGGACTACATGGTGTGTTCAAGGCCTACATAATCTACATAGTAAGACCATGTGTTTAAAAAAAAAGATGTTAGCTTTTCAAGAAGTTGCGTCTAAAGCTTTCTCAGCATCAGGTTCCCAGTGAGGTCTCTGCTGTGTGCTCCTCTCCAGTTCTGACTTGAAGCTTTTAGAAAAGCCCTTTCCTTGTGCTTGAAGTCACACATCCTAAAATTCTGCAGCTGTTCTTTTAAGATCGCCAGCAAGATAGCAGCTATAAAACTCAAGGCGTAAGATGCAAATTTTTGTACATTTTCTGAGTCCCAGCTTTCACCAAATACTCTGCACCTTTCCCTGTTTCCAAAGAGACTTTGTGAGGTTTTTCCACTGTCACTGGGAAGGAAGATTTGCGAGTCAACTGAAGTCACTGTGTCTCAGCTTCCTCGGTGACAGTTTGCCTCTAAGTGACTTGGTTTACAAACGCTGTGTTGGTTTCAAAGGGTGGTAACATGCTAAGAGACCATCTTTAAAGTGAGTGGGTCCAGACCACCCTTTTGCTTTAGCCAGTGAACAAAAACATAGCGTTTCTACTTCTAACAGCTTTCACTAATACAGTGTGAAAAACTAAATATAGAATACTTTTGTTAAAATCAGATTAGACTAATTCTATATGAAGTGCTTTAATGAAAAATGTTTAATGGTTGAAATACTATAACTCTGGAGTTAAAGTGCAGGTGCAAGAATGACATTCTACACTCCCTGGAGAGCAAACGAGTACATACTGTGAAAAACCAATTAGAGTTTACAGTTGCCTCGGTTGGCTAAACGTCTTTTTCATGGGAAATTTTCATTTTCTTATGAAATAATCATTTCGCGTTAAAATATGTGCTGAATTATGTGGGTATCGTGAGTTATTAAGAAATGGATTTATTTTACAAGAGAGCTAGCAGTAAGCATTCCTTGCTGTTTTTATGAGGTCATCGACATGACTTTTAAATGGGGCTCCTGGCCAACTCTGATTCTCACATCAGTTCATTAATTCACACAGCTGTCTCTGAAAACTACAAGAATAATATATACTGCAGACAGAGGGCCGGTGAGGAGGTGGGTGAGATTTCAAGGCTGTATTTCAATCAGGAGATCCTGCTGACATCATAAACTATGAGAAGACAGTTTAAGCTGTTTGGGGAACAGCAGCAGACCCCCTGATGGAAATATGACTGGCTTAATTGATTCTTTTTAGTTTTGGGATATACAGAGCAGGGACACCCAGTCGTTTTTATTCTGCCCAAAGTCAGAACATTAAAGGCAGGCACTGCAGGAATGCATTAGCGGAGAAACCCAAGCAGCCACTCAAGGTGTGGGGCTGGATTTGATTGTGTTGATGATGTACGAACAGCTGCTCTGGCACATGAAGGGCCCGGGCAGTGTGGCCGCCCAGCAGTTTTGCTTTATAGACCGTTGTGAACTCATCACTTTCGGGAAGCATTTTTCCAAGTGAGATGTGACAGGGATGATACAATTGTAGTGTGAATGTGGGGTGCGTCGAATAAACTCTTTCTCCCCTTCTGATTGATGGTACCCACCGAAAGTGGATACTGCGCATACCCTGAGAGGGGACTTCTGACAGCTTTTCCCACTTGGTCAGAAAGGGGCACTGCTAACATCGGCACTAAAATCTCATTCTATGAAGCGCCCACTTTTGGTGTTTTTGATACTAGACTGAAGCTGGAAGTACCTTAAGCACAACGAATGCTTATGAGAATGTCTTTTTTTCCAGTGCTGTAATTGGCACGAATATGATATTTTCAAAAAGGATTTTTGCAGTTTCAGATCCTTTACATTCCAAATTTGTTTTGGTTACCATGGGAAGGTGAGCTAACTCTCTCTGAGAGTAATTTTAGTTTTACAAATAAATCCAGCCAAGTTTTTATGCCTTTGGATGGGGAAAAGTTTTGCCAAATGTGACATTTTAAGTGTGTTCTCCAGTAACTCCCCATTAAAGCACTGACACCTGTGTGCGTGTGACTGCTGGAGATTTGGTGGCCCTTATCTCACTTGTATACACAAATGTCTTTCTGTCCATGTGAGTTGAAGCCTTGCATGAAAACCAGATGTGTCCTTAGAGGGATATGAGACTGCGGGCGTATAAGAAAGAATGAAAAGGTTCAAGCTCACGGAAGACATCAGGGCTGAACCCCCTCTAACATCCCCCTACATGTATGCTTTCACACTACTCCCTCTACTGAATTATTTCATGGACAAATGCTGTGGATTTTTCTCATGGAATGTTGAAAATATGTGAAATACATATGACAGAGAGTGCAGCCACCAAGTATTATCTATGATCTCTGAGCTGGCAGAGCTGGCTCTTCAGTTCACCACCCTGGGCACTTATAGCCTCTCCCAGCATATGGCCAGGGAGGGCAAGATGCAGGGCCAGTCAGGAGTCCTCCCTCATACAGGAGCATTGGAAACACTAAGAAGGAAGGGCCATTCTCTGAGAGCATGTGGTGAGAAATCCAAGTTCACTTAAATAGGTTACAATTTGTTTTAAAAGATAGTCTGTATTGTATTTGAATAAAAAAGTGAGCATAACTTCGCAATGGGTTTCTGTTTGCTGAAGGAAGATGTTGGCCAGTTCTGTGTGCCACAGGTGAACTGGTGGGTAAATAACAGCTTGTGGGTGACAAAACCAGCATCAGGCAAAATCGGGCAATTTCTGGTAAGAAGGAGTAAAATCATAAATCTGATTGGGGAAGAAAAAAGTTATTATTAGTAAGAACTTTAAAGACTGTTCAGCAACCAATATTCAATGAGTTGATTGAAATTAGAAACTAATCAATATATAGAGAGAGGGAACTAAAACCTCAGGGGCTCATAGCCGACAGGTGTTATGGAACTGGGTGGGTCCCCTCAAAATTCAGATGTTGAAATCCTAACCAAGGATGGATGATACTGTATTTGAAGGTGGGACGTTTGGCCGGCAAACAGACTTAGAGAGGCCGTGAGGACACTGCCCACGTGACGAGGCTGAGAGCCTTCTGAGAAGAAACACCAGAGTGTGAAGCACTCTCTTCCCCGTGCGAGAACCCAGCAAGAAGACGACCCTCTGTACCGGGAAAGGAGCCCCGTGAGAAACCGAACCCACCAGCACCTTGATATTGAACTTCGCAGCGTCCAGAACTGTGAGAAATAACGGTTGCTAAGCAACCTACACTATGGATTTTCCTACTAGCAAATCGGGCTAAAACAGCAAGATTATGATGAATTATATGAATTTGTTCCAGTGGGTGAATCTACCTTTATAGTTACTACATCTCTTTATTTAAATATTTAATTTCTTTTATTATAGATTACAGATACCTATAACTGAATAATTTCATCTGAATCTTCCAAATGGTATCTTTCCATGTTGCTACTTAGGACAGCATAATTATCGCTTATCTGAAATGCTTAATACTGGAAATATTTTATAGTTCAGATTTTTTTAGGATTTTGGAATGTTTGCATAAACATAATGGAATATCTTAGAAAAGGAACCCAAGTTAAAAAATAAGATTCAATTATATCTCATACACTTCTCCACCATAGCCTGAGGGTGATTTCATACAATATTTTTAGTGGGCCAGTATTTTGAATACACTGTCAGGTGAGGTCACATGTGAAATTTTTCTGCTTCTGGCATCATATTGATGCCTTCAAAGTTGCAGATTTTGTAGCATTTTGGATTTGGGATTCTGTTGTTGGGGAAGTTCAACCTTGGTCACTCCTGACCAGCACCTACTAGTAGCAAAAGTGGAATGCCAACTTGATAACCAAGAAATCAACGTAACTCCTCTAAAATGAGGGGAAGTCTTGGATTTGTGACTCTTGTGGATTCTCCTAATTTAAAGAAATTTAATATTTTCCTTGGTTAATAAAAGGAGAATGCACTGAAAATATGTCCTTTTCTTTTTTTTTTTTTTTTCCTTTTCTTGTAAGGTTTTGTGATATTGATTCAAAAAGCTCTAATTTGGTTCTGTGAATGGTCCTTGTTCCCAGACAGAAATCTGCTTTGGGAGGGAGCCTCTAAAACTCCAGATTCTTAACAGTCTGAAGAGTCTCTAGGCATAAATTCTCACTTCAGGTTTTTACATTTAACTTATTTAAAGGGTAGAAAATCATGCCAAATTGATTTCAGATATTTTTCCCGTAAAGAAACAGTCTGAAGTGCTGTTGAGAGTAATATTTCCTAATGACTGGCCACTCCTTTTTCTTCAAGTTGATATATCCTTCAGGTCCTTCTTAGAAAGATAGCAGACCACTTTAGATGATGTAATATTTTGAAAGGACTTTCCTTCACACCAGTATTTGTCCTCAGGAGTACCTGGAAATTATTCTTCAGCACTGACGAAAGCCTCCGCTGATCTGGTGTCTCGAACTCTGACTCTGCGAAGAGCCAAGTGTCTGGGCCTACTGTGTGCTGTTCACACCACTGGGCACTAGCCTTCCCTCTCCAGCACGGGTCTCCCCATCCCTGTGCTCCTCCAGTGTGTTCATGTGTGCCCCTCAAGGCTACTCTCCATTATGTCTGAGGTCCTGAGAAGCAGTATTTGTTTTGTTTTGTTTCCAGTACCGGGAATCGAACTCACGACCTCGCGCTTGTCAGGCAAGCGCTGTGCCGCTGAGCTAAATTCTCAGCCCCTTGAGAAGCAGTATTAAACAGTGTATAAAAGCATGGATTCTGGTGTCAGACGGAGTTTGGTGAATGTTTACTTAAAAAATTTTATTACAGTAAAAGACACATTGGCATTAATTCCTCTCAAAATATACCCCTTTGCTTCAAGCACACTTATCCTATCATTCTTGCTACTTTCTGAGGCAGTTCTGGAAGTCCTCTTTCATAAGTGTCTTTACAAGGTATGATAAAAAATTAGGTGAATGCTATTGTTGAGTGTCATCCTATCAAAAAACAGGCTTATAGAAACATTACAGTGTGTCCTCATCTGTCTTATTTACTATATCTGGCACCTGCAACTTCTGGCTGTTCCTCAAAGTCAAAATTACTATGAAAGTTAAATCTTTTGTATTGATTCAAGATGTCAAGGCAGCCAGGACGGCTCAACTAAAAAGGAATCCAGAACCTCTTCACATAGTGGGAAGAAGGAGGGATAAGTGTGTTACAAGCAAAGGAGAGTATTTTGAGGGTGATTAATGATGATTTTAAAAAATTTAAACATGAACTGTATTTTTCTATCATGTCTCATGTATGACTTTGGGAATGACTATAAAATGGGACTACTTCCTTTCAAAACAGTGGTGCAGGTCATAATGAGAAACTGTACATGAAGTACCCGGATGACCTGCATGCAGAGTACTGTGTATAGGGTGTGTCAGGAAATAACAGTTTTCTTCTGTTCACACCGGAATCCATGTCTTCTGTTTCTTTCCCCTCTGTTTCGATTCAAAGCTGACTTCAGATAATTGCTTATCAAACAGATATGACAAAGATTGGCTCATAAATATCAGTAACTGATCAACAGAACTTTGCGGAAATTATGCAGCTTTGCTAAGACAGTAGAATAAATGACAAAGTCAAATGCAGAGTAGTCTGACACTAAAACCCATTCTTTAAATTACTGCACTGCGCAGGTTCTTGGGCACTGCTGCTAAGCCTACAGACAGTGGGGCACCCTTCCCAAAGGCATTGTGGGGCATAGGTGGTAAAAAGAGAAAAAAAGCAGCTGTGTAACAAACATACACTAATGTTCTTTAGGAAAGGTTTCTTAGTATCCCCTCTTACTAGACGGGGAGACATCCATTTTTTAACACTAGCTACCACTGGCTTTTGTGGGTTTTAGCTCTGTGATGGATGAAAAATGTCACTTTACTGGCCATTTGTATGTCTTCTTTGATAGTAAGTTTCATCTGTGTTTGTCTGATTTCTAATATCCATCTCTTCAAAGGCACTTTCCCAGACAAGAGTATGTACTCTGTAATGGAAATAAGAAAATAGTTTGCTGATAAAATGCTGCTTCCATGATTTAACAATGGAATTGCTGCTACTGTTGAGAACAGAATGACTAGCTGTTTTTTGATGAATGTGGTTAAGATAACAGAAATTAATGAGAATATTTTATAGTCTCTTTAAATAAGGAAAAGCAAAAAATATTAAAAATCCATAAGCCTGCCAGTAGACTTCAAAAGACCAACAGAGATCACTTTGTGGTGCAGTACTTGTGACAACCATTTTTTTCTCTTAGGTAGTTGTGTTGTCTTCAAACAGTGCTTTTTAAAACAAGTACTTTGTGCTCTTGGCATCAGGATCTGAGAATCTAGATAAAAGTAGCGTGCTTTGTGATCCTTTTCAACAACTGATATTACAGAGCTTGGGGATAACAGATGACGCCCACTGGTTTGAGATCTCACACATGTACATATTTGTATATACTTGGGTAACTATGTATATACCCAGACAGATCTTTATTAGTAGAAAATCATATTGGGACAAAGGTAACATTTACAGATTTGTTTCATATACTAAAGTCAAAGTTAACCTCAACAAACATGGGCTCTAAAATATTTTTACACATAAAGGTACATGATATTATCTGGTAACTTAGTAATATTAACCAAAAATATTCTCAGACTCTTTTAGACTATTACAGTTACTTCTAAATAAGTCTTGAGTTTATGAAAAAGATGATAACTGATACCTTATTTTTTATGATTTTTAAATTTTATTTTATTGACACACGTGTGTAAGACATCATGTTTATATTTCTTGTGGGAAGTTGGCACATGAAATAACACATCTCAATGAATTTTTTATCCCCTTTTCCTTCCCTCCCTCACTCTCTCCCCATCCTTGGATCCTGTTCCCTTTTTCTTTGTACACGGTTGCAGCACATACTGTTTACCTTCCTGGTATGGGGTTGGTCCATGTACCTAACACGGGATGTTCCTTTTTTATGATGCTGTTGTGGCTACAAAGCAGAAAGGAACAGGTGAATAAAATGTACTACATTATAACCCTTCCACAAATTAAGCACAATTGCAATGATTAAAGCCATCTCATTAGCAAGAAAAAGTTAACATTCTGTGAACTAGAAAATACATTTCTAGATAGCTGTTATATAGAATCTCTCACGTAGGTGACCACTGCTACAATATTGTTATCTAGCAAAGTACTGAAAAAGACTTTAATGTCAACCAAAAGTAAATACATTTATACATAGCAGTTAAATGCAAGAAAAAAACCTGCATTTTTATGGGATGATGATACTCTATAAAATTGAAGGGTAAAGCCATACTGTTATCACAGTTTAGATCATATAAGTACATAATAAAACAGTAAAATATAGGAAAGTGTTGGCTTCAACCACAGGCTAGCGGTATCTCTGAGGACCGAGAGAACACAGTACTGCGGATGGTGTAGGGCTTTGGCTGTGGCCAAGAGAACATGACTACGATAAATGCTGATATTGTCTAGAGAGGGAGGGTAGCAAAACAGAGCTTGTTACGTTATTTTATGGACTTTTCCTTGTGCTAGAAATAATTAAGGTAACAGGCAAAAGTATATGCTGTGGTGCCGAGCAGAACTTAATTTTATTTTATTTATTTTTAAGCAGAACATAATTTTAAAAATAACATCCTCACTTAAGAACTATACCTCAGGGGCACAAATGTCTGCCTGGTTTGTGCCCCTGAGCAAGGCCTAGAGTTCGATTCCCAGTACAAACAAAACGTAAGGAAACAAAACAAAAAGCCCTGTGTGATGGAGAGAAGATAGCAGCTTCCTCCTAGCTGTAGGTTAAATGAGAATATAGGCGCAGAGTCCTATCATACAGTCTTTGGCGTATAAAAAGAAGTTCAAGTAATGTCTATTTTTCCTCCCTCCTTCCTCTGTGGACATATGAGGAAAACTCAATAAATGTTCATAGAACTTTTCAACCTTATTTACACACAAAATAAATAAAATTGATGCATAAATTATGTATTATTGTAACAATAAAACCTTATTTTCCTTTGGTGTCTGACAGTGACTAGCACCTGACATTTCCAACTTTCTGTGAACTACGTAATTCTTATTATCTAAAGTGTGACTATAAAATACCTTATTATTTGCATGGCATTCATAAAAATACATTACTACAAAAGTCATTTTTTATTTTTACTAGTTCATTAGTTAATTAATATTTTCTTAAAATCTTAAAAATACCATATTTCCTGTGGAAGTATAGTATAGAAAATTGTTTGATAAATCTCTTAAGCATATATAAGTATTAATGGCTAAATTGTACCAGAAAAGCATGGACTCTCTTCTGGGTAATGGTAAGCTGCTGGATGGTACATCTTCAGATAACTGTACAGCTAACTCTGTACAGATAACATGTACAAATAACTCAGATTCCTTCCAAATGTATTGTTTCAATTTTTCATTTATTGTTACTTTATGAATTTATCTCTAAATTTTATAAAGTTCCAAAACCTCTACATTGGACACTCATTTGTTTTCCTTTCCATGTATAAGAAGGTCAATTAGAAAGCCCAAAGCAATGAAATTTAACTTTCAAATTAATTAACTTTTAAATTAGACATACTGGCTGCCCCCCAAAATCAAACCTGAGTCTTCAGCCTTTTTCATTGTATCAGATATGAAATTTCTAGTACTGTACAGTATTTTCCCTTTCAATGCACTGTACATAAAGACAATGCATGACAGAAAATTGGGAACAAATTTTCAAACTCATATCTAAATGTCCAGATGTTGTGATTTTCAACTTAAATTATAATCAAATATGATAATGGGAAATCACCTTACCAACATTAGTTTTATTAATGACCATATTAGATGCAATATGATGAAATGTTTTAAATACTTATTATAATTTCTTTCACAAGAAGAGAGTTTTCTTCACACTTTTTATTGAAAGAAATTCACTAATTTTTACAATATTCAGATTGATTTGTAAATGACGATTTAGGCAAATGTTGCATATGGTTATTTTTCCAAATAGCAATTACTTTCTAAATTTTATATTGCCTTTAACTGGGATTCTTTATTGCACAGCTCACAGAAATCATTGCACTTGACTTAAATGAGTTCATCTCAACACTCCTAGGGTTAGTTTTGGTTCCTTTATGGTTCTCTGTAGTGCTGTTAATTCATCTCCACTTTTAAAATGGGATACATATGAGAACTATTAAGATATATCAAAACAAAAAAGCCCAGTGAAAACTGCCTTGTATGAAATTTATCTTTTGCCTTGTAACATTTGTGGCCTTAGGTTGGTGATTTTCACCACATATGAAATTGTAGGTGTGAAAATGGCTATATTTTCACAGGTAGAAATGTGACTACTTAAGAATGAATGTAACCTAATCCTGATGAAATTTCACATAACAAAGAAGTAATTTATTACATATGTGACCCATTAAATCTGATAAAGAAAAATATTCCAGAAAAAAATTATAGTGCCTCTTATGAAAAACTTTTTAGTTGGAAATTCTACACTATTTTGAACACCTCATCCCGTCCTTGTCAAATTAAAAAAATTCTCCATCAGGCTAAAAATTAAGTTGCATATTTTAAAGTTTAATTGAAGATGTACTTTATCTGGACCAAAGACTGAAACTTATTTTGGAATTTAAATGCTAATTACATAATCATGGGAGATAGTATATAACTATTAGCAAATTCCCTCTCAAAATTAACTCCAAAGCTTTGATGATGTATGTTGTTAAGGTTCTTGATGGCAAGAACTTCTAGGGTTGGCCAGTTCTCACGATCTCACTTATATGTAACTGAGTTTTGAGTTTTTTAAAAAGTCAAATACATAAATACAGAATAAAACAGTGTTTGTCAGGCTTAGTGATGGGGAGGAAGAAACGGTGATACAGCCCAAAGAACATAAAGTAGCAAATGCCTAGGATGAACAAGCTGAAAGATCTACTGTATGACATGAAGACTATAGTCGATAGCATTGTATTGCATTCAGGATATTTTTGCTAAATGAGTAGGTTAGAGCTGCTTTTGCTGCAGGAGGGAAAAATAGGTGACCTTAATATGACGGACCTGTTAACAATTTTTTTCCACTGTAGTAACCATTTTACTATATATCTATATATACACTATTTGTCTGTACATCTTGTCAAATACCTTAAATATACATGCTAACATTTATCGAAATAAAATGTTAAAAAAAGAAAACTGATTGTAGAATTTGACATAAATTCTTCTTTTTCCCCTAATGTTGAACTGGCTTCCTCAGTAGGCCAGCCCAGTTGTTATTTATTTGAATGCAGGTTTATAGTGGCCTCAGAGGAAGCTTTCTTGCCCCTAATCTCTTTCCCATACAATTGTCACATAATAACTGATAGCTGCTACCCTATGTCTTTCTCATTACTTTAAGCAATTACTTAGTCCAACAGGGAGACCACCGGCCCAGCCGTGCTAGCTAGGAATCTGTACATCCTCAGTCTCTTTGATCCACTGACCAGGCCCCACACTCAGTGGATCCTAAATACCTCCAGACTCCTTCTCCACTCATGTATCCATGCCCTGCTGTCTTGGAGGGTCGCAACCCAACTCTTAGGGTGTTGGAAGCCTGCTCCTAAGCTATTTCTTGCTCACCTCTTCCTTGGCCCTTTTGTTTCAACCACACTAAATTCTTACCTTTCATGAAACATTTCTGACTCTTTCACAGCTTCACTTGCTCTTTCAGCCTATGCTATAGTTTTCTGCTGATTAGACTGGGAAATATCCTACTCACCAGTCAGTATTCATTGTAAATTCCAAGACTCCTGTGAAACCTTTCCCTGATGATCTCTTCTGTAGGCCAGCAACCCATGTCTTAGAGCACATGCCATATTTTAGTACTGCAGAATTATTTTTTATCCATGCCACACTAGGCCAGCCTGAGAAGGAGGATGGCCTCTTATTCACTCAGGTACATACAAGGTCATGTTGTGCATCCCTGTGCTTCCATGCCTGTGCCTGGCAATACCTGCTCGGTCAGGAAATGATTAAACTCCAACACTGGTGTGAAACATCAACCCATTACTTCTGAATGTTTATTAGTTATATTTCTCTGGAATTGGAGGTACCAAGAACCAAAAAGTCACCATGAGCAATGCCTTATTTACCCCACAGTGGGACCAGGCTAGACTTTGTCAATGTGACTGATACTAAGAAGCTTATAACAGTAACTGAAAGAAAGAGGAAGAGAAGAAGTTATTTCTGAATCACTTTAATCATTTAAATGACTGCTCTGTGGCTAAATAAATGTTAAAAATAATTGAAGTAGAGCCGGGGATATAGCTCAGTGGCACAAGAACCTGCCTGGCAAGCCTAAGGTCCTAAGTTTGATTCCTGGTACTGGAAAAAAAAAGATGAAAAATATTTGAGGTAAAATTCATATAGCATAAAGGTAAGTATTTTCAAGTGAAAATTCAATGGCAGTTTTTACATTCACAATCTTGTGCAGTCAAGAGATGGTGGTGTTTGGAACTAGATAAATGTGTATTTTTAAACCTGGTCTCCTGTCACTGTTTCATGCAGTGTCCCCTCAGGAACCACTCCATAGCAACCCTCACTTTCAGTCTTGGGCAAATGTAAAGCCAGGATGGCCCACACCTGGCAAGTCTGAATTCCATCTCATTCTGGTTTCATTGTGTGATAATGAGAGAGAGATGGGAAACGCCAGTCAGGTGGGTGACAGTAGATCCAGAGTAAAACCTACATTTCTGCTCAGAAGCTGGAGACAAGAAATACATTATTCTAGCTCCTTTATATTTAATTTCTAATAAAATATGATACGTGAGGACAATTCTTCCACATCAAGGAGGAGTAATAAGCACAAACTACCTCAGCAGTGTAGAACTGAGCCACATTAACTTCTTTTTTTTTTCCTTTGGTACAGGAATCAAGCTCAGGACCTTGTGTTTGCCAGTCAGGCACTTGTGCTGCTAAGCAATATGCCTAGCCCACCACACTAACTTCTGTCTGGCCTCCCAGTGAAGAAAGTGTGCGTGTATGAATGTGTGCTTGTGTGTGTGTTGGTTTGTCACTACTGACAGTTAGATATAGATCAATATTATCTCTCCATAGAATGGTAGATGTTTGTGACCCTTGAAATTTATAAATGTGTAGAATTTTGAGTCTATCTTCTCAGCACTCTCTAATTGTTAAAACACACAACATAGAGCTATGGAATACCATTGTTGGCTAGGGCAAATATACAATACTGCAGTCTAGCCACCTGTCTAAATGTCTGAAATGTGATGAATACAATCAATGATACAATCTAAAAACACTGAGACCATGCAACCATGGATCAGTATTAGCTGATGCATTGTGATAAATGCAATAGACAATTTAAGCTGTTGAACATCCAGTATGAATGTCACAACTGGCAAACTAAGCTAATATATTTTATTATTTTGCTTTTAAGAATATTATTAGATTATGGTTCTTCCATAAGAAATTTATTTTTTATTTTATCTATTTTAACAATTTTAGAATCAACCACAACTCTGCATTCTGAGGCATAGAAATACCTTTCAAACAGCCACAAAGATCACATCATCAAGGTACGGTTGTCCTCATACTGTCCTCAAATGCTTAGTCCTGTGTCATTTCAAATGACAAAAGGGAACAGGCTTCTACCACCGTACAGACAACACTTCATTATAGTGGAACTCATAGGCTGTGGGGAGATTTATCTTGGTACTCAGCACATGGTTTCCTTCCAGTGATATTGTCTGTTGCTTGTTCATTTTAGGGCTCGACTTAATCGATGCTCTCAAACTAAATCATATTTTTGAGTTCCTGTAAAAACTCAGTGCTTTAACATTTCCATCCAGAATTCTTCTGTGAAAGGAGACATAAATTAGCCTTCACTCAGTTTATTCTGAGTTGCTTATGGGCAGAATTTTGATGAAATAATCTTTGGGGTGGGGAGCCTGCGCGTTGTAGGAGCATAATCCAGTTTTTCTATTTCTGGGAGATAAACATATAGGAAAATACGGAGTCTTTTGGGTGAAATCAAGAGCAGATGAGAACTGCAAGTACTTGGCTGAAACGTACATTCAGGCTGTACCAACTCTCCATCTTCCCGCTTCCTCTGCTTTCTTACCCTTTTGACTCCCCCACCCGAGAGGTCAGCTGCTCTAAGGAGCAATTTATAAAGTTGCAGCTCATATTGTGTTTGCAGTTCCAGAACTGACACGAAATTAAATCAGTCTTGAGTGCTATAGGATACAAAAGCTACCTTCCTAGTTTACTGAGGCCTTCAGGACTCCTAATAAATCTTAGAAAGGTAGCATTCCACCACTGACTGCCAGCTTCTCCCCTCACAAAAGGACCTTGAAATGGAAACAGCGAAGTTTTCTTTGAGGCCATATTTTATATCACGGAGAATACATGGGAGGCACATTTTTAAAGCTTCCTTTTTAACCCTGGGGCAAGCACTTTGTGAGACAACATTAAATGTGCCCTTACCCTACTTCTCCACATTCCAAATTTCTGGGGCCACGTGGTATAAAAACACCCATGGGAAGTTGATGTACCCACAAAGAATTCTTACTATTTTTCAAAATCAGAAGGTAAGTTTTTAAAATACATATATTTTACATACATATTAATATAGACACATACCTTCTCTGTAAATAGGTATTCCCTCAGTTTCCAGAGAAACAGGAAGCTTATTTGTGAAGGCTCGGCTTGAAGAGGCTGGGAAGGAACCGGAAGCAGATGCTGTCAGACGGCAGCACTGAATGACACTCAGCGATAGCTCATGTTTTCCAGTGTTTTAAAATTTAATCTTAAATCGTTCATCAGATCCACCTAAAACCTTAGGGCACAGTCAGTCACTGGGTCTTCACTTGGTGTCATGGGTCGGGTGGTATTTTACAGCTATGATCCCCTCTGATGGTTATTTGACGTGTTAACTTGTCTCGGCCATGGAAGCACGGTGCCCAGCTTTTGGTTAAATATTAGTCTAACATTAGCTGTGAAGGTGTGCACTAGATGTGAGTTAACATTGAAACTAGGAAGTTCTGCTGTGTAGCACAATGACACCACACACCATTAGGATATGCAAAGCCTGTGTTCAATCCTAACACCAGGAAAAAACACATGGAATTCAATAAACTCAGAGGCATGTAGACGATGCTTCATAATATGAGTGAGCCTCCTTTAATCAGTTAGAGGCCCGAGGAAGAGGGAATTCTGTCTCCGTACTCAGCTATAATGCCAGCTCTCCCCTGAGTCCCAAGCCTGCGGGACTGCTCTACAGGGTTTAGACTTCCCAACTCCCAACACTGCATGCACCAATTCCTTAACACACTTCTGTCTATACATGTATATGTGTACATATCTGTCTGTCTTCTGTACACATGTATCTGTACCTCTTGTTGGCTGTGTTTTTCCTGAGAAGCCTAACTCAACCCATTTTACAAATGAGGGCTCAGAGGCTCCGAGAGGTAAAATAATATGCCAGAGCCACGTGGCAGGACAGAGCATTGCTGTCCTTGTTTCTGGGCCATCTCCTCTGCAGGATGGGGTCTCCATTCCTCCCAGTCTGTGGCCAACAACCGTGTGAGAGGCATGTGAAGAATTAGGTGTGTTTAATCCTGTCATCGGTTTTATTGGGTTCTTCACTTCAGCCTGTGTAAGGGAAACTGATTTGCTCAGGATGAATGTGGCCACCAGTGTGTTATTTCCCTCAATCTAAACACAGCTTCAGGCACACTTCATTGATCATGCCTCGGAGCTGAAAGGCCCCCCTAGTGCTGGCCCACAAACACTATGTTCCTCGAGCAGCCCTGCGCTGTCAACCACATTTCCTGATCTACCCTGATTAGATATATAAACAGCTTCAATAAAGCACAGTCTGAGCTTTGCTGTTAAAAATGTAAGATAAGACTTCCATAAAGATTCATCAACAGCAGAGCCGCTGTCGCAGTTAGACAGCAGCCGTGGGCGTTCACAGCTTTTTTTCTTTTAATGATGTAAGAAGGGTCAGCGGGAAAACCACTATGATTTATAATTATGTTTTCATAGTGGCTGGAGAGTCCTTGGGAGAAAGAAGGGTTAAAATAATTGAGCAGCTCACAAAGTGGTCTTGCATTAATGGCCCAGGACAGGCGGGACCTCACTCAAGGTAACTGGGCTTTATGTCTACTAGGAAGTGCTAATCTGTCCCAACTTGTCTGCACGCTGTGGAAAAAGATCAAGAACTGGCCTGAAATACAAAGAACTGGCTAGCTAGGGAAAGCAATAGTGAGAACCAAGTGTGTGTGCCTGCAAGCCATTATGCATGTTTCAGATCCATTGAGTACCCAGGAAAAGTTATGCGCCTTTATTATAGGTGCCTGTATTTCTTTGCTGTGGGTCTCAAAATCTCCTGCTAATATTTGTCCCCCTAAAAGGACTAGATTGCCTAAAGGATATTTCCCACTCCAGTTTCTTTGAATGACAACATATGCCTTTTCCAGATAGCTTTTGGTATTAGGATTCCAGGAAGAAAAAGATTCTCAATATCAGTTGTAAAGAGGAAAATGCTACGTGAGAGGAAGCAAAGGAAGAAGTTAGCATACTGCAGTTTTACTACTAATACACATTAATATTTTGATGCGCTATATATATTATATGATTTCTAAAAGATATTTTGCTCAAAGAGCAAACTCACTTTAAAGACTGCTTAACAGTTTTCCTAAATTTATCAATACATCTTCAACTTAATACTAAAATTAATCACCCGTATTTATTGAGCATTTATTGTGCACCAAGCACTGTTCTAAAGATTTTACACAAATTAAGGGAGAAAAATTGCTGCTCCCCATTATACTTAACCTATAAAATTATACCTGAGTAATTTAAACTTTATTTGAATTAAGGTAATATTCTCCCACATCAACGTCTGCTTGGGTTAAGGTAATGTCAAACATAAATACATCTTCTATTTTCCAAGAGAATAGTTTTATTTTCTTGGACTGATTGTAAACAGTGATTTCCATGTGTGGCTATGCACGGAAGCTTTCAAGAATACCAGTCCATGAGCCATATCCAATCCTGCTAAATCTCTAAGAAGTAACTCAAGAATCTTCATGCCCAACAAAGAAGGTGCTGATTTTACCGTCTCATCCACAGAAGAGATAACTGAGCCTTGCAGTGTTAATAGCAGCCTGAAATTACACTGGGAGAAAGTGAAAAGTGAACTGAAAATACAGGATGATCTGTAGGATTTTTCTAAAGTTGCATTTACTTGGTCCTACGCTGTTTGTGCTTCTGTGACAACACTTTTTTTTGTACATGCTGCTCAAATACTAAAGCTAAAATAGTATTATGTTGCATTAAAGAATATATTTGGAGAATTTGAGTCACCTCTCAAAGGCATTTATAAAAATGTATACATTGGACTGTCATTCACTCCCTCCTTTAGATTAAGTAGCCAAGTCTGTTTCCACACTCAAATGGTTTTAACTAGTAGATGGAGGAGACCGCGCACCTCACACTGATGTGGATCTGAGGACATGGCCATACAAACACTAGGAGCCACCAGTGTTTCAGGTGGGCGGAGTAGACTTGCCTTGAATTGGGACTCTGAAGCCCAGGGTACCTGTACCATTCTGTTCCTGAACTGTCTACTCAGCCCTGAGTCCCAGGACCCCTCTGGGATCACTTCTACCTTTTGCCTTCCTGGGAGTTCCCCAATGGGAGAGCGACAGCTTCCGCCAGCCAAGACTCAGAACAGAAGTTCAAGGCCAGAGTTTGATGGTCCCATTCCTGATTAAACACAAATGCTTCATTCAGGACAAAAAAGTGAATTTGAAAGAATCCAGGCATGGAGAGAGCTCCACAGTCTTTGACATTGACTTGCTTGATACAATATTGCCACATGGAGCCATAGGCATTAGACACAACAGGGTCTCCTTAGCTTTTCATCGGCAGAACCAAGGTCTGCACCCTATTTTGAAAGTGACCACAGTGTAATTCCTTTTATTTTCTAAGAAAAGAAACTTTATGTTCCAAATATTCTGCTCAGGGCCTTCGATGTAACTAACAGTAAGTTATTTCCCTCATTCTGCCTTAATTCCCAAGTACACAATGCTGAAAAAAACAGACCTGGCAGTTTACTGTTTAAAGTTCTGAAAGTCATCTGTAAATTCAGGCAGTTCTGCAGTCCATAGTGTAGACCTGTTTGGGAGCACGACCATTCTGTCTTGCAGTGCATTCCATGCATGTAATTTCCTGTTTACTCAAGGTAAACGAGAGCCCTGCTACCACAGACTAGAATCAGACATAAGCTGTTTGATCCATGAAAGCCAAAGTTATGAAGACCATCTCTGTTTTGTAAACAAACTGTGTTTACTCCAACCCGTACAGGCTTCACCCCGCCCATTTCCTTCGTCCTGTTTGTGCTCTGTTGCTCTATTTACATATTTCTTCCAATGCTGATTCTATGATGGCAGCTGTGCGCATTGTGATCTGCTCCAGTGACAACGTAACACCTTTCACACTGTGCAACAGCTACCTTATGATGTTGCCAAGTTCTTCTTCATCTGCTATTCTTTGTCAGTTCCCCAGTAATATCTAAAATGAGCATGAAGTTGACAATGTCTAAAATTCATAAAATAAAGGAGTAAGACATCTCTACACCTGTAAGTTCATGCTATTCATGTCACTGAAATTCAAGTTTAAATGGAAAGAAATGTCAGTCTCCCCAGCTCCTAAGCAATTTGACTAATGAGACTGAGCCCTGCGAGTCCTTGGTACACTAACCATTATAGCAGTTAGAGGCCTCTGCATTGCTGACCGACTACCAATAAGTAGCTTTGCATCTTACAATGTATTTCAGAATGCAACTATGATTGCCTCCAAAGCAAGTACCCAAGAAATGCTATTTTCATTTCTGACTAATCTTCTTATTTTCAGATGTGATGCTGACTAATCTTCCTATTTTCAGATGTGACTCGGAGTGGACTTTCAGAAATGCAAAGTAAGGAGGTAGTTTAAAAATTAGCAAAGGAAAAAATGACCCTGCCTGGAGCATAAGCATGTGGGTAGCTAGAACACATTTTGAGACTGTCTTATAATTTTATTACTAGATGTGTGAATAAGATCATGCACAGTGACAAGAGGTAATTAGGCTAGATTGTCTGGAAATTCTAGGGACCAGTTAAGCAGAGACTTTTAGCAGTTTCTGTTTCTATTCTGATTCAGGTTTAACCCTTATAGGATAGACATCACAGACTTTGATGAAGTCTTGACACTGCCTCTATCATCTAGTGTTTGTTATCCTTGGTACTGGTGATGTTTGGAGCCAACTGACTCTTCGTTATGGGAAGTTATCCTGTGTATTCTAGAATATTTATCATCAGATTCGTTAGATGCAAACAGTAGTTCCCACTCTCCAGTTGTAGCAATCAACCTAAGCCAGCCTTCCAATTTTCATAGTGGAGGACCACTGCTTCAAATTAGGCTTTTGAAGTCAAAGAAGGCAGAAAGCAAGCAGCACCTCCATCAGTGGAGAGCAAGAACAGATGCTTCTGTAGGCGGTATGTAGACCTCACAGAAGTGAGACACCTACTCCCTACTCCCAAGAGGACTTCCATCCAGGAATGAGGCAATCTAACTCTAAAAAAGACTGGATATATAATATTGAATACAAAAGTAGGGGTAAGGCATCAAAAGTGACCAGCTGAGGAGATGGAGTTCACACAAGGGAACTGCAGTTAGAGGTGCTTTGTAGAATAGTCTCAGTTACCCACAAATCCCCACATTGAGTCAGCTTTCATCTGCCATTCCCCAGGAAATACTAAATGAGAGCTACATTGTTCTCTGTCCTCCATGGAGCAAGGGGCAGCAGACTGAGTTTGGAAGAAGGAAGAACTGATGGGGACAGAGAAGGTTGCTGAGCAGGCTGGGTTAAGAGCAGGAAAACATTACATTCAGTGAGGATTTTTAGTGTTCATAATGAATGATTTATTACCTAGAACTTGGCAAGAAAGGAAATATCTTCAGCGTTAGACTTCAGAAAGAGTAACATTTCTTTCAGTCAGTAATTTACCAAGTACCAAATACTGCAGAACTTCTATTATGAACTGTAGTTGCTCGGGTCTTGAGTGCTATCCAGAGACCTGGGTGTTGAAGGCGGGCCCCAGTGGCGGTGCTGCTGGGAGGTGGTGGAAATTCAGGAAGTGGGGCCTCCTGGAAGGAAGCCAGGTCATGTACCACACAGCCCTGAAGAGGACGTTAGGGCCCTGGCTCCTCTGCTTCTTCTCTCTTTGCTTTTTGTGCTCTCAAGGTGAACAGACCTGCCCTGCCATGTGCTCCACTTCATGCCCCACACTGTACCACCACAGTCCCATGCAGCAAAGCCCAGGGATCATGGCTTGAAACCTCTGAAGCAGTGAGCCAAGGAAAATGTTTCCTCCTTTCAAACTGATTATCTCAAATACTGTATCTTGTTACAGCAGCAAGAGGCTGACTAGCACCCACTATAAGGTTTTCAAGCTAAATAAAAATGACAGTGTGCTCTGCATTTAAATTACCACCCTGAGCCCGGTATGGGGGCACATTCCTGTAATGCCAGCACTTGGGAGGCTGAGGCAGAAGGATTGCTGTGAGTTCAAGGTCAGCCTGAACTACATAGCAAGACTCTGCCTGAAAAAAATATTGAATTACCATCACGAAATTAAACAGTTTGATAGAATAACATGACCTCCAGTAGATAAATATTGGCTTTTATCCAGAGACAATCAGAAAATTATCCCAGCTCCTTCCTATTTGGGCTTCTTGTCCAATAAATGACTACCTTCCTGAGTATTATATCTTACATACTACATTTCTTTTACTGAATTTATCCAATTTCCTGCAGTGATGAGACACATTATTACGCATTTTCCTGTCTCGATGTATTGAGACAACAGTCAACAACTCCTACATTGCTGCTTGTGAGCCTGTGAAAGGAAACATTAACAGATAGAACAGTTTTCATAAGAAGATGACCAAAGTATAGAGAGGTCTATCCACAACATTTCATTTAAAATGGGGGAAATGAGCTTCTATAGTGAGAGAAAAACAAGAATAAAATAATAGAACATACACTAAACAATTTCACTTTAGAAAACTAAAGAATGACACCCTCAGAAGGTAAGGCAGAAGAATTACAAGTTCTAGTGTAACTGGGCAACTTAGTGACTTAGCAAGACCTTGCCTTAAAAAAAAAAAAAACCTGGGATGTAGCTCAATGTGAAGGCCCTGGTTTTAATCTGCAGTACTGGGAAAAAAAAAAAAAACTAAAAAAGAAAAATTTAATGTTAAACAAAAAACACTGGCTAGGTGAAGAAACAGGTATAAGGTTAAAATGTGGACCATCTTTGTAAGACTTTGTACTGGTGACTGATGCCTGTATTGCTAGTCAGCTTTCTGTTGCTCTGACAAAATACCTGAGAAAATAAACTTAACGGAAAGAAAGGCATATTTCAGCTTACAGCTCCAGAGGTTTCAGTCCATGGTCAGTTGGCTCTATTGCCTTTGTGTCTGTAAGAGACAGTACATTATGGCAAGGAGCAAGTGGCAAAGGAAGCTGCTCACATCATGGTGAATGGGAGTGAAAAAGAGAGGAAGAGGCAGGAGAGAGGGAGAAAGAGAAGCCAGAGTCCCAATGTCCCCTTGAGGGACACTGCCAAAAGACCCACCTTCCTTCCACTAGGCTCCACCTCTTAAAGGTTTCACTACATCTAATAGCACCATAGGAGGGGGACAAAGCCTTTAACACAGGACCTTTTCCAAAAGTCTGAACTGCAGCAGTGGCTTTCAGTCAGGGAAATATTAGAAGAGATTTTCAATTGAATAAAAGAGAAAAAGTGGATTGAAAAGAGTCATAAGTGTAGTCAATGTATTTATTGAGAGTATGTGGGGGTCCCAGTATACTAAGACAATAGCTAAATTAGTGAAAAGAGGCAAGAATGGATTAGGTGATCTTTTTCCTGTACTGAGGTTCCGTGCGGCCCAAATGTGTCCATGATGCCATTATTAATGACATTCAAGCCCAAAAATTGCTATCAATCCCTACCATTGAGTGTTAACCATCTGAATGGACTTTTCTTCCTACCTTGCTTTCCCAAATTCCTTTGCAGCCCTACACAGTCTAAAGTGGAGCATACCAAGCATCTCTCCTGACCTTCTAGTCTTGCACTATGGTGTCTGTGTCCTGAAAAGCCGTGTGTTTCCCACACACTTGGACACAACTGTGGCTCAGTGTCCGTACCCATTTTCTGTTCTTGTTCCTTGCGCTACCTTCATCAGTACCTGTTTATGCCTGTGAACTTGGCGTCCAGATGCTGCAGTCTCATAGGACTAGATGCATCTGTTGCTGAGCAGCAAATCTATTAAAGAAAAATGTGTGCCCCTCAGAATTAAATGGAAGAGCTGAATCATTATGTTTGTCTTAGAACAATAGGAAATATATCTCTGAGCACAAAGGGATGACCTCTGTTTTAAGTGGTTTAAATGGAATAGCTCATATAAATAAGTGAACTTGTCAAACAACAAAATATTATATTTAAACAACCCATAAGTGAAATAAAATCAATTTAGTGATAAGTCTCAAATTTAAATAATGTTTATTAATCTCTTGATTTCCATCAACTGTCATTTTGAGCAATTACACAATCCCATCATAATGCTGAAGCTAAAATAATAGAAAATTCAAAATCACATTTGTAACACATAAAAATAATTACTGCTGTGTTTCTGAATGTTTAAAAATACATGTATCTAAAGAGCAAATCAACTTCTACTTTTAGTCTATAGAGGTAGGAAAACCCAGAATTTGGTTGAAAGACATTTTACATCACTTACAGAAGAGGTATTATAACAAGAAAATCCCGTATTGTGTTCACTTAGTTTATCTACTCTTCCTTCATGGTTTGAGTGTTGGTCCCCTCCAAAGCTCATGTTGAAATTTAATTTGTCTTATAACAGTGGTAAGAGGTGGATCATTGAGAGATAATCATCCTATGTGGCTCTATTTACATTGATAGGATTGATACCATTATAAAGGGGTAAGTTTGGCTCCCTCAGGCCTGCCCCTTCTTTCTCTCTCTCTCTCTCTCTCTCTCTCTCTCTCAGCTCCTGTATTTGTCAGAGTTCTCCAAAGATACAGAACTTAGAGGACATACATAGATGCATCAAAAGAGATTTATTAGAAAGCATTGGCTCATGCAGCAGTGGAGCCTGAGAACTCCCAAGCTCGTCTGCCTGGAAGCTGGAGATCTAGGAAAACCGGTAGTGTATTTGCAGTCCAGACTTAAAAGCCTGAAAACCAGGGTATAAGTCCTGGCCAAAGACCAGAGATTGAAGAGCTGGGGGTCAGTGCTGGACGGCCAGAGAAGATGCATGTTCTGGCTCAAGCAGAGAACAAAGTTGTCCTTTCTCCATTGTTTTGCTCCATGCAGGCCTTCAGTGGATTGGGTTCAGGTCACCCACCTTGGTAAGGCAGCTCTTTACCCAGTCTACCCATTTAAATGCTAATCTCTTCTGGGGAAGCCCTCACAGAACATCTAGAAATAATGTCTTACAAGTTATTTGGGGGATATTTAACCCAATCAAGATGATGCATAAAATTAACCAGCGAAGGTGCTTTCAGTTGTTCTTTATTCTTCTGGCATATTTTTAAGGCCATTTTTGCTCTAACTCCTTGGGATTGAACTTTAATGCAATTTCTAGAATCTGGAGTAAAGGCTTTTTGTAATGTCATCCTTTAGTTCTATGATCATTGCTGCACTGGGCCTTCCCAAATCAGCTTGAGAGATGATTGCTAAATTTTCAAAAATTTTGCAATTATCCATAGGACATTTTCATCCTCCCTCCTTTGTGTTTATTCCCAAGGATATCCAAGCAAGGAGAAATGAAAGCTAGCGCTCTTTAAAATTAAATAAATTAAATTAAATCCATGGTGGTGACCATGGATTAGCAGATGTTGTACTCAAGGAGTGAGAAGAGGGCTAGGGAGGAAAAATAGAGAGAGCTCTGAGAGTGAAAGCATGTGTAACACGTCTTGTAAGCTATTAATGCACAGCAAAGCAAGGTTGCCTTCCCTAATGAAACACACATATACACGTACACACACATACACACATGCTAAACTTCCAATGTTTGCTCTAAAAGAAGTTCCACTAGTAGGGAAGGAAGGGAATTGGATCATGCAGTACAAAACACTCAGTTCTAATTCTAATTAGAAGGTTCTTCTATACCATCATGGCTGCAAGTAACCTCTGCTTCATCATTTAAATATTCTTAGCTACATGGGAGAAAACTCCCTGACTCCATAACTACCTCAGAGGTAAAATAGGGATAAGATGTCCCCAAAGAAATAAGGAGACCGTTGAGGAAAAAGAAAAATACACATACAGATTCCCATAAAGCTAAATAAATTGGCTTGGGAAAAAAAGTATTTGCTGTCTAAGGACTTTCACATGTGATACCATTCTCCCTGGCTTTTCAGAAAGAAAAGGATGATTGCTTTGTCATTAGTTTCCATCTTATCTCAAGACTGATCGTTCCATTTAATACTTCATCCCTTGTAAACTCTTGTGTTTAGCTACACCTTGCGCAGACTGGACTGAATCAAGTCCTTTCTGCCTTGGGCTAAGGCCCACCTTCTCAGAAATGTTTCTGTTGTAGGACTCAAAGCTATTTCTCAGCCTCTCTGAAAACAAAATAGGGCCATTTTGTTAAGTTTAAGTAGTACCTTGTAGAGAAGAAATTACAGTACAGTGTGCAGAGTTCAGGAGAGTTTTTAAAGAGACAGTTGGTACAGTTCCCTTTGCTGTCTTTGCCTTTTATCAAGCCGAGCACGTGGATGCCAACAGTACTGATCTTGAGGATAAGGGTCACATGTTTGGCTCTTTGGCTGATGATCAAAAATGCTGCAGAACAGAATTCCACCTTAGCACTAAGCCACTCACCTCTAGACTACTTATGTCAGAGAGAACTTTTTGATCATATCATCTTTTAAGGCCTAGTTATTTTGAGTTTTCCTTTTTCCAGGCAGATCCATCTGTTATGGATTGAATTTTATGCCCCTTCCTCCAAAGTTCATATGTTAAAGTATCACTCATAGTCCCTCTGAATGTGACCTTCTTTGGAATGAGAGTACTGCAGATACACTTGGTTAAAATGAAGTCATTAATGTGGGCCCTAATCTAATACGACCTAGTCCTTCTACAAGGGAGAAATTGTGGCACAGAATGCTATGCCAAGGTGCAGGACAGATCAGGGTGCTTTTTCCATAAGCTATGCAAGGTGGAAGAGTGCCAGCAAATCAGTAGAAGCTAGAAGACTGGAACAGATTTCTCTTTGAGTCCTAAGAAGGAATCAACTATATTGATCCATTAATTTTGCAATTCTGGCTCCAGAACACTAAGGCAATATGTTTCTATTATTTAAGCCACACATTTTGGGGTACTTTATTATCACAGCCTTAGGAGAGCAATATACTATCCTATACACTTAAAGGCTGTCTAAAATAACCTTAGCTTAATATAGGCAATATTCTCACCATTGGTGGCATGCACACCATGTAGCCATCTGAACTTCATCAAAATCTCTCAGCATAGTCACTGTTTCACATTTTGGCTAAATTTCAGTTTATCTGGAATGTCAAAGTAAGGGAATTTTTCTGTGGCCATCCTATGTGAAGATATAGCTCTATCACATAGGAACATGTTAGCCAAACTCAAATGCTTGGGTTATTTCATTCTACAAATAGATTATTTTCACTCCAATGGGGTAACTTTAAGCATCTCATCCAAAGTGTATTCACCTTCATTGACTATTCATTGTCAGTTACTGAATGAATAAATACAAGGTGGCTCAGCGGACACTGATCTTAGGAATTACATCAGTTCTTTCCACTAAGTACTGGACTATATTGTGCAATGGTTTGGATGTAGTTGGCTTCCTCAAAGTTTTATGTATTGGAAGGTTGGTCTTTATTGTGGCAGTGTTGAGAGACAGTGGACCTTTAAGAAGTAAAGCCCAGTAGTAGCTCCTTAGGTCCTCAGGTCCTCAGGAATGTGTCCTCTGAAGGGATTATAGAACCTTGGTCTCTCTCTTGAGTCTCCCTTGGTAATGTGATTTCTTTCTCTCACATGTGCTTATGCCACCACCATCACCATGATGTGATGCAGACACAAAGGCCCTCACCAGAGCTGAGTAGATCCTGGCATCTGCAATTGGACCTCCACAACTGTGAGCTAAATAAAAATCTTTTTTTACAAGGTTAGCATGCCTCAGGTATTTTATGATAGTAGTGAAAAACAGACTAGTATCATATATGAAGGTTGGCTCTGGAGCCCTATACCTCTGAGTTCTAATCCCACTGTATTATTTACTAGCTGCATGATCTTGGAAGAATTATACAATCTTTCTATGCTTCAGTTTCCTTATCTGTGAAATAGGGAATATCATAATTACTTCTTTATAAGGCACACATGACTTACTTTTATGAGTTACTTAGAAATAGCGCATGCCATGATGCACTGCATTTGGTTTGTGCTGACGCACGATGGCTGATAGGGGACATATTTTATGGTTCTGCAAATATTCCCATCTGCACATCCAGTAACATCATGTTGGTAGCTTAATCAGCCATGATTTTGTGTCACAAAAATTGGCAAACACTGTACATCAGGGGCAGCTTGCCAGTGTACCATCAGTTAGGTGACACCAGTAAGTTCTATAGAAATGCTAACATCATTATTATTACCCAGGAGGTACTTCTGCTTCCCTGTGGTTCTGAGCAGGGATTCTGCTAATTAAATAAATAATAGCCTTCCTCCGTAAGGAATTTGAATTCATTTTTTGCTCCACGAAAGCAGGAGATGTTCTTACTCCTGTATCCTCCACACCTAGCTTAGGCCCAAATAAATATTTAGAGGAATAAATAAGTGAGTGAAATTTTCCCAAACATTTTCATTTTCAGAAGGCTTTCACCTCCATTTCATCTTTTTCTCCAAACTACTTTCTGACACTGATAACTTCTCTTCTATCTTCATTACACAGACAAGGAAACAAATTCAGAGATGCTTAGTGGAAGATCCGTCTTCTTTCATCATATTGTTTCTATTAGACTTGTGTTTCTCAAGGTGCGTTCCATAGATGATGAATTATGAAGGATATTAATAGTTACCATGTACAAGGGCAGCCATAGAATAATTAGTTTTGAAAATAGTGAAGTAAAAATGAGAGAGGGAATTGGTTTGGGTTCATCCTTTGAAGGTTTTAACAGAGCCTTATTAAGACGATTTTCATTGTGAACCCTGGGGTGAGTGGGGAGAGTAGTTGTGGTTTTGGTTTGTTTTGTGTTTTGTGTTTTGTTTCTGATTATAAAGCATCAGCAATATTAGAGAGAAACATTGCTGTGACGGTGCTTCTCAGACTTTCGTATGCACGGATGCATGTGAATCACCAGGGGATCTTGTTACAATGTGGATTCTCATTCTGTGCATCTAACTGAAGTCTGAAGCGCTACATTTCCAACACAGTCCCCAGAAATCCTATGCTGCTGGTCCTCAGTCCATACCTTGAATTGCAAGCCCGAGAAGAGCACAGAAGAATAAAAAAAAATACTTTGCATCACAGTCAAAGAGCAACAACACCACTGAACCATCCCGCTTATCCTCAGGACCAACTGTTTAACAACTCTACTCTTTAGAACGAAAAGGGAGTAAGAGACAAATCCATGTGGAGAGACAAATCTGGCTATAGTGCAGCTAAATTTAAATAGACCCAGGACTAAATTTAAATAACTTAAGTATGGTAGGTCTTGATGATGTCATGTGAGTTCTATATGATGAATGCATTGTTAAAGGGATCCAGATATGGTTCCATCCCTTCAGTTTGCTTATGGACTATCATGACTACATTTTGTTACTGAAAACCAGGCCAGAGAAGAAAGCCAGGCACAGTACTGTTTCAGGCTTAGCTGTTATTTTCGCTCTCTATCCACAGCCTCAAATTCCACAGGTTATAAATTTGGAAAAAACTCTATAATAATTTAAAATGGAATATAAATGGTAGAAATTAAAAGAGTGAAATATAGCCAGAGAGAAAAGAAAAACCTGGGTCAGATATGACGACAACACTAGGAAATGTAATCAGCTATTGAAAGGTGACACAAACCTTCCTGTAATCTCAGAAGCCCCTCTTCTTGGCCCTGTTCAGGGGTCGTTCAGGCCCTGTTCTGGTCTGGGGACTTAATTTTGGCACTTGTGTGACAATAGCAGCTGGTATCTTCTATCAGCTGCCTCAGCCTCGCAGATTCTCCTCTCCTGGTTCTTTGGAAACTGTGTTTCAATATCCTTTGTAGATAGATCACACAATCCCTAAGCATAGAGCTGGGATTAGACTAATGGAGGTGTGATAAGATTCTCCCACAGTATTTCCACCAATGATTAATATCTACCAGTTATAGCTTGACATACTTTGATAACTTATTTAAAACAAAAAGGTTAATAACTCATGACATCCTTGTAGAGCAAAACCTTAATCAGTGTAAGCAATAACCGTGCCTAACTTCATGTACTTCCCTGGTGTTCTTTGGGTTAAGTTCATGTTGTCACTCAAGCTGTTCCATTTTCCTGTTACTCCCTTATCTTTCGTAGTAGTTCAGATTATCTTCTAGTGATTACATTCCATAACCCAAGTGAGGAATATTTTATCAACTACTGAGCTTTAGATTCGTTGTCAGAATCAATAGACTTTATTTTATCTATGGAGTCTTGTTCAATGTTTTTGAATTTTATAGGTCTTGACTTTTCTTCTTCTTTAGCTTTTCTTATATTGCCTATTTTATTTGTTTTCGTCTTTTATGTAAATTATATTATGGCTACTCAATAATTTCTATAAGTAAGTACTTTATATTTCTGTAAGTTTCAAATATCAAGTATGGAAGTACCCTTAATTTGATTTAAATAGAGTTGACTCCTTTCTAAATTAAAATTCATGATTTAGTATGCTTACCACTACTTGTTCAACATTTGTAACTGTGAAATGCCTATGATTTGACTCTACATAAAATCAGTGACCAGTACTGAAAGTCTGACCTACTGGTATGCAGCATTCTATGTGGTCTTTGAAATCTAAACTTAAGTAGTAATAATTTGTGAATGAGTCATTTTCTCATAAAAATCTGCCCAAGTGTCCTGTGTCATAACACATTCATATTCCTGCAGTTCCTATCTGTTACAAGATTTGTTGGTTAATAAGCACTTGTAGGTGTTTCTTGTTCCAAAGTTTGGATTCAGCTATAGTCAGTTAAAAATAAGTTTTAAAATATCATAAATCAACTATTCAGTGCTCAATAGAACTGCAGGGGACACTCTTTTCATGTTTCAGCTTTGTATTTATTGCTCTTGTCTTATCTAGTCGGATTGTCCCATATGTCAGATGGTTCTCTTCATTATGATGAAAAATGAAACAAAAGGTGCTTTCTTTCCATTACCTTAAATCCTGAAATAGCCAAAATATATACACAGGGCATCAGAGGAACAAGGTGTTTTCCTTTTTCTAACTCAGTTTAAAAGGGCAGTACAGACAAGCTAAATCCAGCTGGGAACACAGTGGATCGCAGAATTAGCCAAGCAGATCTGAAACCCTTGTCTAGGACAGAAAATTTACAAGTAAGGTTAGGGTGAAACATATATTCTCTGCTTGCGCCTTAAATGCTGTCCTTTGAAGGTTATGATAACTTCTTGGTGACTAAGTGGTTGTATTTTTTTAATCTATGATACAGTCAATGTTTAATCTGAAATTTTATCTTAATAAAAAACTGACAATTTTATCTTAATAAAAAACTTTAAATTGCACACATAAAATACCCCGTGTATGATCCTAATTACTCATCTGATTTCTGTAATTAAAATGTTTTATCATTTGAAATTATTGTTTAAATCAGATTTTTATATTTAAACACTTATTTTCAGTAGTACTCAGTATAATGACTTATGAATATTTTCCTGATTGTTGTTTTTCAAAATGAATAATTATAGATATAAATCTGTGAGCTTAATTAAACAAATTAATGGTAAATTACTGTTTATGATAGTTTGGGTACATGTACACTTAATATTTTTCTATTATCACTTTAGCAAAAGATTCACTTAAAAGCAAATTAATAATAAATGAAAACATTTAAAATTGTACTTTATTTTTTCAGTTATATTTCTAAATTGTTTAATTAAAACCCCCATCCTCATTTTTTCTCACTTAGCCTTTCCTCAAGGACCGACCTATATTTTGACTTTATTAGTGTGCTCTTCAATTAAACAACCTTAACATTTGAAAGTAGAACAGAGTGCTACAAACAACTGATGTCTGAAATATTTGATTAGGCTTTATGGACCACATTCATAAATTGACAGAAACATTCAAAATCTCTCTTTTGTTAATAGATGTTGTATCGATACCATTTATTGGCTTGGTCACATGTATTCTGAGGCATGATATTCCAGCATAGCAATTATAGGAAGATAAAATATAAAGTTAGATCTTGTACACTGAGTATTAGGTCTACAGTGATGGATGAGAGAAAAACCATTCCACTCTCTTGCAAATGAGAAGAATGGCAGAATTGAGCACAAGACCATGGTGTGTTACTACCTTGAGTACAGAGATGCTTTGATTTAGTATATTTACCATCTTATTTAAATAGTAATGAAAAAATAAATATTTTTAGCAAAGCTATAATTGGGAAAAGTTTCTAAATGATGCAGGATTATTTTAGTGCTACGATTGAACTCAAAGACTTTACACTGAGCTACATTCCCAGCCCTTTAAATTTTTAAAAATTTTTTAAAATTTTGAGACAAAGTCTTGGTAGGTTGCTAAGTTGCCCAAGCTGGGCTCAAACTTGAAATGCTCCCGGCTCAGCTTCCCAGAGCTGTTAGTCATGTACCACTATGGTTGGCCTAGTGTACACATTTTTAGAGCTCAGTTTTATAGCTCTCCAGGAGGGTTCTGCACCATATCTCACATCTGAAAGGCAACCATCTAGGTGACCAAGCTTCCTGATGACCAGCTGTACCTGCTAGAATAGAGAAACTTTGAGTTCCTTGCTGAAGACTACAGTTTGGCTGACTTGGTTTCATACCTTCATACGATGCACCCTGGATCTCCACTGCTAGAAAAGCCATCCAGCATCATAGAAGACTTAGTATTTGCAGGTTTATCTAATTGTGAGATATTTTTGCATCTGGCTTCAGTACATTTAAAGTAAAGATACCTGCAGTGATTGACCCCTGGTCCTGGTTTATTCCCACTGTGATTTCTTTAGAGACCTTTGACTTTCTCAGAGTTGAAGGGTCTATGGATCTTGACTGATGCACAGTTTTTGGCATTACTTAGTTGCCTTTTAAACAAGGAAACAAAAGTTTTTGATTTTTCCTCATACTTTGTAGAAGTCTTTAAATAAGGTTGTAAATTAAGAATTGTTTTGCTGCGGAAGGTCTGCACTCACAGAAGTTCTTGACAGGAAATTTGAGTTTGAGGGGCAGTTGTTTCTTGGGAGGCGGGTGGAGGGGAGGTCTGCATAAGTGTTGGTTGTTCTGATTCCTGAGCTTTGGCATTGTTTCTTGTATACCTGCTTAGGAGGTGCAAGTGAACTCTTCCTTTCAGGACCTGTTTTCCCAGCCCTGACCTACTGCTGAAACACTTTATGTTCATGAGCTAATAAATCATCTTGTTCCTCTTCTCCATCAGTTTTTGAAACAACTGAAATTACTGCCAACAACTCTCTCAACTAAGAGTTTTTTTTTTTTTTCAACCCTCAGTTTCATTTTGAAAATTGGCTCTCGAGAGGACATTACATCTCCAATAAACTACTAAGTACTTCTGGTTCACATAAAAGTCTCATTTTATATACTGATTACCCTGTGTTTCTCTTTATTAGGGACCCAAATATTGTCCTGTTGTGGTCAAAATTGAAGCCTGTTTATGTTAGTAGCTCCACTTGCTTTGGGACTTGCAGGCAGGTAGAAGGGCGAGCACAGCCCTCAGTAGTTGTCACTGTAGGTTTCTGTGAGCTAAAGGATCCTCCTGCACACAACGGAGGTCTGTCAATGAGCTCTTCTGGTCACCATTCGTGGTCAATGTGTACAGGACAATTCAGAGGTTCCTTCAGAGGTTTCATTGTTGGCCTTAGTCTGTTTGCAGCTCAGGGACAAGTCTAGAATCCTGATGTCACTGACAAGAACCAGGAAATCAAGATGTGTTGGTTTGTGCCCCCTTCCTCCACCAAGTTTAGATTTGTGTTTATTTTGAAGAACTATGGAAATGCAAGATTGGACCTAGGAAAAAGGAGCAGAATAAACTGTACCAATTTGCCACCTATATGCATAAGCGAGTCTACGAAGACTGTGTGATGGGGAAGGGAAGGCAGGTGTGTGGACGAGGGTCAGGTGTGGACCTCAAGGAGGTAAACCTCCCAGGAGTGTCCGGGAAGTGAGGGCCAGTCGGGAAGAAAGCAGAGCAGACAGGGAAAGAAGGAAAATGTAGTGCTTGGAGGTAAAAGGAAGAGAGAACTTTAGGAAGTAAGTGATGAGCGATTAAACAGTTAAGTTTCTTGAGAGCTTACAGGTTGTTGAGGTTGTTGAAAGAGAACCTATTTACTTCAGTGCTCCACACAGTGTGGGCTCCTTTCTGTGCTTCACACATTCTTGGTGCTCAGTAAGCCATGACTGAACAGCTCTCTGCATTGTGAAACATCTGAAGACTTGCAAGACTGCTTCTTTTTACATTCAAGGATCTTTACAATACTCCTGGTTATTGCTCCTTTATCATGCATCTCCGGTCTTCCCCTCCCATCATCTCCCATCCCCCTGGCCTCTCCCTCTAATTTTCCCCCAGAACCTTCAGATGAACTACACCTCAAGCCCTTCTCTCTTTTTTATTTTAAGACAGAGTCTTGCTAAATCACTAAGTTACCTGGGCTGGACTTGAATTTATGAATTTCCTCCTGCCTCAGCTTCCCAGCATGTTGGGATTACAGGCATGCACTACCACATCTAGTTTAGCCTTTCTATAGTAGGGCAAATAGAGAACAAAGATCATATCAAAGATTGAGGAATATAAAACTTTCCCATATGTCTTCTGTTCTGTTGAACACATGAATGTAAAAAAGTATATTATGAGTTGTCACTTAGTGCTCTGCCATTTTGTATTATCTATTGGAGAATGTGTGCTCTATAGGGAAAGTGGAGGCCACCAAGGTGGCTGTGTGGAGATCCATGTGGTGGGGGTGCATAGTGAGGTTGGTAAGAAGCTGTTGGAGGCCCTGCACGAGACACACATGTGGTAACAGTTTTATCTTGTAAACATAGTGTCCAGTGGGAAAGAGCACAAAAGCCACAAAATGATAACATCCATGTATATAAAAAACACTCAAAACACTGTTCCAACATAATACAAGGTCATATATATATATAGCCAGATGTCTTGGTTACTTTTCTCTCATTGCTGAGACAAAATAGCCAAAGCCCAAAATGCAGGGAGAAAAGGTGTATTTAGCTTATAGTTTGTGGAGGTTTCAGTCCATACTCAGCTAGCTCCAAGGCAGAATAGTGCATGGAAGACAGCAACAGTTCAGGGTGGCAGAAAACAGCAAAGCACCACGAGCAATAGGGAGGAGTGGCGGAGAAGAGCAAACCTCTTTCCCTTCCTCACATTGTAAACAGGCTGCCCCACCCAGGGGGCATGTAGCACTCACACAGTCTCCAGGCCCTCCACTTGCACAGGCTCAGGATGAATACAAAGTAGGCACCCTGGCTCCCTGCTGAGGCATACAGTTCACCTTCTGAACTTGTCAAATTGACACAATGAACAATATCCCCGAAGGGTAAGGGCGTGTCCTTTTCACCCCAAGATGCAGAACTGCTGAGTCACTTAGCCAAACCTCTAGACTCCCCAAGTTGACACAATGTATCAACCATAACACAGAGATATATTAATTGGTGTGGGCATCTCCTGAGGATACTGAGGGAATAAATATGAGACTCAGGATGAGAGGGGAAATAAAATGAGGAGGACCTTGAAAAGATTAGTGATGAAATGTGTGACTGACTCCTACTTTCTATCAAAAGAAAAAAGGATTGATAGAGACATTTTTGCAAATCTCATAAAACTAAGTGCAATAAAAGGCTCACACCATAATTCCCAAGGACTCACTATTTAGATGCCATGTTTATTATGGTCACTGAAGCAAAACAATTACAGAATGAACACATACCATCTGTAGGGAAATTCATGCATGCCCTCAGTGTTAGCACTTCAGCAGTGCGGCTCAAAAGGACATCAAGGGTGCCGGGACCAACAAGACGGCTGTGGCCAGTTATCACAGCGGGGACAGAGTACACTGGAGGCCACCCACAGGCTCTCCTGCTACAGTAAAGTTTTCCACATGATGACACTGAACCTAATATTTGGGACTATTATCTAAACATCTCATGTTCTATAATTATCAACTGGGAATAGAGTTGACATTTGCATTCTAGCTTCATAACTACATTTACTACTCTTTGTCCTTAAAAGTGTGTGTTCTAGAAACTTCGTTTCCTACACGTTCCGATAATAAGGTTACTTTTCATTCAAGTCCAACTTGAACATTTCAGCAAAGATATTCTCAATAGACAGTGGTGGGCAGAAAATATGAATACAGAGAAAGAATTTACTTCGCCATAGAATGCAGGAACCTCAGTTTTCTATATAGTGATATCAATCAGATTTCTGCTTCTTTCTCACTCTTGCCACATTAAAATTAGATGCAGCAAGTCATGTAGCCCTCTGGCTGTAAGGAGCCCCACTGAAGGTCTGGGTGGCTAGTCCTTAGGAGAGTGTGGCTTTGTCTTAACTGCTCTTAAGACAAAATTCCATTTGCTGTTCATTTGTTCCAGCCGCTCTTTTTTGAACCTGTCTTGAAAAGAGGAGTGGTTATCTGCATCCTCGGTCTCAGAGATGATCTCCATCTTCTGAATGATGAGTTTAATTAGCTCATGCTGCTTTTCTAAGAGAGAAGTGAGGTCCTTCAGCCTAAAAGAAAGATGCATGTTTTGTGAATTTATTTTCAGTTCATCTTTTGCCCTTTGAATGCAGGAAGACATACATGCTAGAAGTGTTTTATATCTGATTAAATATTTAGTTTACTGCCTCATGTAATCCACCAAATACATATTTTTGAAATTCAAGAGCTTTTCCCAAAGTTACATGATTAGCTCATGACTAGTTTGCTGTTTCCAGTTTACAGACAAGAACTTTACCCAGAAAAGTTAAGTACCTTTCCCAGGGGTCACAAAGTTAGTAAACAGTTGAATAGGGTATTAA
Source organism: Chinchilla lanigera (assembly GCF_000276665.1). Classification (NCBI taxonomy): domain Eukaryota; kingdom Metazoa; phylum Chordata; class Mammalia; order Rodentia; family Chinchillidae; genus Chinchilla; species Chinchilla lanigera. The sequence goes on along the minus strand of NW_004955444.1, from coordinate 7,920,854 downwards.
ACTCAGGTAAACAAACCCTACAACCCTCTTGTTTAATTGCAGTTTTCCATATAATTAATCCACGGATCTTCAAAAGTTGTCAGAGGTTTGCTGTATAAAGTCATACAACTCATGAAGAACTCATCAATGATAATGTTCTCAAGATTAAGGAAAAGAGCATTTTAATTTTCATTCATTTATTCCTTGGAAGGCAAACAACAAGAAGTTGTTAGGTGTAAAAGATGTCTCATAATTCTCAATACACTAACTATGCAATCAAAACAGCATAACTAAATATTTAAAAAGACTGATATACAACATAACTGTATATTTATCGTTATTACTTAAGAGTTTTTAATTGCTCAGATACAAATAGAAGCAAAAATACATACCGGTATTTCTGTTTCAACATTTCTAATTCTAAACATGTATCAGTATTTGGTATTTCTTGTTTTGTTTCTTGGATACCAAAAAAATAATGAAATAAACGCTGTGGGATAAGACATAATAGTTAGTCAAGGTGATTCAGGGCAGGAAATATCTGCAGCATATATGTCGGAATCCCGCCACCATGCCAAGCTCAAGAGCACCAATATTCATAAACTATAGCTATAGCCCTTAAAGAGATTACAGTCTGCTCTGAGAACCAGCCGTTAAAAAGCTATACAGTAAAGTCATACATGAAGGAAAAAGGAAAATTGTACAAATAATATAGAATACGTACGATGGTCAGGAGGATTATTTGTGAAAGGGCTGGAGGGAATCATTTTATAAATTCTCATGGAAAATACTCATTGTGGGTGGTGCTACTCTATACAAGATTTCATAATTCTCTAAAGCTTCTTCTTACCTTTACCCAGGACAATTGAACCCAGGGACAAAATTTCACATAGAGAAGTTTATAAGACATAATTTTAGTAATTTATTTTTAAATTTAGTGTTGGGTGTGTGTATGTGTTTCATCATTAACTGGCCAAAGACAAGCTCTTGGCTAGAGAAATGAATTGTGAGAATTCTGTGTTTAGGTAGTGTTGCTGGGGATTGGACCCGGCACCTTGTGTGTGTCAGGCAAGCACTCTACCACTAAGTCAAACCCTCTGCTCAGTTTAGTGTCCTTTAAACCCCAGGTGGACTGAAGAGGGCCAAGGACAGATGGAGATGTGAAACAGTCAAGACGGAGATAATTGGAGGAGTCTAGGCCGCTTACATAGGCCACACGAGGGCATGGAGTGGACGCAAGGGGAGAGGAAGTCGGGGGAGGCTATCACGGCTGACTCTGGTGTGGCTGGTTTACTAGGAAATGCATGGTGTTGACATTCATCACAATGAAGAACATTTGAGATGGACCGGGATTTTTTCACTCTTTCCCTGTATAGGTAGGAAAAGGGGTGAGAGATGGGAGGAATGGAGTGTGGTGCTGGACACGCTGAACTTGAATTAGCTTTGAGACATAGAAGTGGAGCCAAGGAGGAAGCTGGGTATATGTGCCCCAAACTCAAAGACAAGCTCTTGGCTAGAGAAATGAATTGTGAGAATTCTGTGTTTAGGTAGTAACTGGAACCGTGGACATAGGTGAAATAGGACAGGGAGATGGTACGAAGTTAGAATAAACTCTAGACTGATACTCAGATCAACTTTATCATTTTATGACTACATAAGGGAAAATAAACTTGCAAAGAACTCAAGAACAATCCTGCACATGGAAAGAATTAGCACCCAAAACTTCTGACTCTTAATGTGCCCACTTTTCCATAGTAATATACTGTTCCAGGTTAGTCTGTAAATCACTACTTGTATTTTCTATAGGGGACATTCCTTATGTACTTGCATATGTGTGTTCTTATTGTATGTTCTATATATGCTTAGACACATACACCCACATATATATGTACATTTATCTACACACATAAATGTAGGTGGTGACCAGGAAGAACAAAATATACCTGCATTATACTGAAAAGGTATGGCTGGGTCACCCAGCTGTCTGCTCTCACAGGGACATGGGGTGTTTAACACACATGCACCAGATGAGCTGCCTGGAAATGGAGAACAAACATCTCCCTCCTCAGTGCATGCGACTTTCGCATTGTATCAGTCACTTTTATTGAAAGTATAACTATTTCTTGCCCACAGGACAAGTAGAATCAGAGTCTATACAAAGGTACTATAGGGATAACACAGTGAATGAATGGCATACTTACTAACATCCTTCCGTATCTGGGTCTGTTGGGGTACACAACGATGGACCTCTGTTCCACTTTGCGTAAGAACCAAATGGGCAGCTTTTTTTCTAAACTGGTATGAAGATCTACCTAAAACACATTTTGTATTTGTTGGTAGAATTCTTGATTAAGATCTGGAAAGCTTACAGAACATAGAAGCCATCATTAGTGAAGAAAAATGAAAACTGATTGCTGTGTCCTGATTAATGTACAACGATTGGACTGGGCAGGGTTCCTTATCTCCTTTTTGAGACAGGATCTCGCTATGCAGTTCAGGCTGGCCTTGAGTCCACTTTGTAGTCTGGGTTGGTCTCGATCTGCCAACGATCCTCCTGCCTCAGCCTCCTGAGTGCTGGGATTACAGACATGTGCCACCACGCCTGAGAATTATTATTACTATTATTTTTTGGTACAGGTAATCGAACTCAGGACCCTGCACATGCCAGGCAGGCACTTGTGCCGCTGAGCTATACCCCTTGCCCTCTTTATCTCCTGACTCAGTCACAGACCCCTGCCTATGACCTCAGCTACCAACAAGACAAGGAAAACAGTCAAGGGTTGGGGAACAGGTTGTCAAAGAATTTAATTTAACACAGCCGGCGTTTATTATTCAGAGACTGTGATCAACACTGGAGATACAAAAAGAAAAAGACAGTTGTACCTTTAGGACATTAAAGTACTACAAAATACGCACAGCTAGGAAGTCCAAAAAATGTGAATGGTATGAATGTATACCCAGGACAAGAGAGAACAGAGTGCTGAATTGGGTGAATACAAAGATAAGCAGTAAAAACATGAGAACCACTATATCTAAGAGTATTCAACGAATTTTAATGTTACACTATCAGGTGTAAAATGTTTTATTCATGGCATGTGTTAAGTATAATTTTTATTTTCAGGGATACAATACTTTACCATAAACATTTCTGCTTTGAGTTTACATTTAGTTTATTACTTTTCAATCTTTCTTTCGGTATTTTCCAAATTTATCTTTTACTCTTTTTAAATAGCCATTCACTCTGTGTGTATGTGTGTGTGTTGTGTCTGTTGTTCAGATATGCTTATTATAAATACATATAGTGAGACTTGCTTTCTAATCTAAAACTGTGTGCTTTTCAGTACACACATTAGGTGATCTATAGTCATAGTGAGATGGTAAGAACTTCCCAGGTTATATTGGTTAAAACTGTAGTCTGCATTGCTTCCTATAATACACTCATTATCTGGCTTTTCCTTGCTATTTTTATATGTCCATCACTGTTAATATACTGTATTTCACTTTCACTTTCAAGGAAAAAAACTGTGTTTTCTTGTGCTTTGTGTACAATACCAGTTATGTATTTTCTCAATTTCCTATAATAATTTTTTTATTTCCTTTCCTACCTCAGGTCTTAAGGATACTACTCCTTTCCCCTTGCCATATATTTTTTGAAGGTCACATATTATTGTTTATTTGCTCAAAGTCAATTGAAAAAGATTTATTCAACCCCAGTGTGGGCCAACAGTTAAAGGACACGGTGTGTGTTCACCCAGTTCATTGTCCACAGAGAAGGCCAGATTGCGTCTCTCATAGTGCCTGGGGGGCCAGGCCAGCAAAACTCCAAGTCTCATGTCTGGTCTGATGGGACCCACTGAGCATGACTTAGCATGGGCTAAGGTTGGATCTTCATCTCCCCTCCCTTCGATGGAGCTTTCTCCATCAAAGAATAGGATGTGTCCCTGCCTAATTTGTGGCGGAGAAAGAAATACTTATGGAATGTCTACAGTTGTCCGTGCTGTGTTGGGAAGTGCAGATAACAATGTTTAAAAGCAACCAAACAGCTCCAAATCCCTCAAAATATAATTTATATACCCAAGGAACCCACAGTTCCCCTAATGAAAATAATCCCCCAGAGTTCCCGGATCTCTCTTGCTCCTGGAGCTTGTGCAATGATTGGGAAAAGTCTAACTGGCCCTGCATGACAGGCACTGCTGCCAACTTCCTTCTGTTGCTGTCCTGTTGTGAACTCTGACTTAGGCTTCTGAATGGACCAGAGCTTCTTAAGAAGTAGCTCGGGGGAAGAGGAGCGAATGCTTCCAGGCCTCTAGTCAGCGCCTGTTGGTCCAAAACAGGGAAGCGATGGTGTGAGGTCCTTGGTGCTCTTTGATTTTTAGGGACAAACACAATATCAGATGCTACTTTTTCACTGAACCCTACTGTTTTACAAGATATTGAATCTAATGTGTTTGACTGTTAGTCTTTTAGCTATTTCCCCTGGAATTTTGAAGTGTTATTAAGATAGTTATGAGGTACTGAACTGCTGACGGGTCTGTCGAGAGGTTTGTACGTTCTCTCTCCCTATCCACCCACCTGGAGCCTGAAAGTCCATCTTTGTTAGATTGATAATGCATCATTAGATCTTGCTTCCTCCAATCTTTTCCCACTAAACCAGAATAACCTCAGATTTACTTAAATACAGGACTATCTTCATTTTCATTGTCTACCGCTAACAAAATAACTTGAAGTAGTTCACCATATACCACCATTTCTTTCAAATCTAAGACCTTTCTTGTGGTTTTTGAATAAAACGTGCCATCTTCTAGAGCATCCTTATCATGCTCTCCCTCACACCATCCTTTGGGAGGGGCCCTGTTACAGCACCTCAGCCATTTCCCCCCTTCTGCTTTGTCTCATTTCTTCTGGGCCGGTCCTTTCTGGAAGTCTCACTGCGCTTTCGAAAGCCCACCCTATTATCATTCTGACACATCCTACCCCTTCTATGTAGCATTGTTTCAATTATTTCTGCATTACTTTCTGTAGCTGATAAACATTAAGTTATACGTTTTTCATTCTAAAACTGTGTGCTGTTAGTTCTGAGTTCCAGGCTCTGTATGTGATGCACAGCTAAGTCACAGAGCATGGAACTTGAGAATGATTCTAAGTTGATCTTCTACTTCATTCTCTGAATGTTTAGCTGGTGTGATAGGTAGGCACATTTTACATAAGAAAGCCAGAGATCACATTTGTTTACTTCCCTTGCTAAGTTATATTGTACTTTGTATATGTCACATGTTGGACATTGTTTTCTGAACAAATAAAGGTGAATATATAGCAGAATAAAAGTCAAAAGAATGATGACAAAGAAAATAAAAGATGAGCATGAAAAGAAAGTTCTGTTTTAGCGTGGATTTTTCTTTCTCTTGAAATGGCCCAAGTTTCTGAATGTGTATATTCAACTGGTCATCAGGTATTATTGAAGCATCAAATCTTCCCATTCAAATTTGAAATATAAAGGCAATACAATTGAAAGCATAGAAATAACTTTGGGTTATATGACATGGAACTACCTCAAAAGATTCAGCAGCAAAGTACTTACCCAGAAATCTCTGATTACCAAATTTTATATCAAATTATCCAGAAAAATGAGGGGATATCACAAAAGAACAATATTACATAGATGTACTTAAAATTTCAATATAAAACATGCTGTTGGGACCTGTAATTCCATACAAAGTATTAGGCACTCCTTTGAACAGCTGGACTGGACAAAACACAGTCCTTCACTCCAGGGAAGTTCCTGGTATAGCAGCTGGCTACCCATTTGGCCACATGTTGACATAAACAGGGTCTCAGGTAGTTTCTCAGTTTCTGTCCTGAGATTATCCTAGGATATTTTTTCAGTATTCTTGATACTTTGATTATACCAGAAAGCACATGGATACAGGATTATATAGCTCAGTATTGAGAAAATATCCACATTACATAACACTTTTATCAGAAAATCAGCTACTCGTGTATACAAATAATTAAAATAGAATTGATATCCATAAATGCTAAATAAACATAATACTTACTTGCATAGCAATCCTCTTCAGTGATGCATGTTTCTGGACCTCAGCAATGTCACCAACTGCTAAACCAATCTAAAGTATGACACAAAATTTAACCATGACATTGTAATTCTCCACTTCAAATATACTTAAGGTCTCAGTCCATTCAGTCTTCCATAATAAAATATCTTAAACTGAGTAATTCAGATACGGCATAAATTTATCGCTCACAGTTCTAGAGGCTGGAAAGTCTGAAATAAAGGCACTGGGAGATTCAGTGTCTGATGAGGGCCCATCCCTCATACATGGTGCCTTCTGTGAGTTCTTACATGGTAGAAGGCAAAAATGATCGAAGATGCTCCTTCATATCTTTTCTTTTTTTATACAGGAAGGAATCCTATTCATAAAGGCTTATGGTTTAATCATCTTCCAAACACCTCACCTTCAAATGCTGTCATGTCTGTGATTAGGTGTCCACATGTAAATTTTGGAGGGATACAATTATTCAAACCATAGCAAGAGCTCTCTGGCTGAAGTGGAGGAGTGGACATGTGGTCTATTAGTACTGGCTGTATAATATTTGTTACTGCACTGTACAGAAAACTGCAAAGCCTATGTAATTTTGAAGAATGAGTGGACAGTGACAAAATAGATTAAATAAATTTCAGACTAGCACTGAGAACCACGTGCTCAGCGGAGGCTTTATTCTGCAGTGTTATGGGTTTTGGCGTTTTGTTTTTCAACTGGAGATAGAACCCAGAGTTTTCTCACTAAGCTATCTTCTCAGCCCTTTTTCTTTTTTTAAAATTTTTGCTTTGAACTGGAGACTCAGTAAGTTGCTGAGTTGCCTGGGCTGGGCTGGAACTTGTGCTGCTCCTCCCTCAGCCTTAAGAGTTCTGCAGTTATAGCCACATGTCACCACACCCAGCTTTCAGTTTTCAATTTGCAAACCTTTAAAAGGCAGTTCTCTCCAGGTCTCAAGACACCCCATCAAAACCAATCATCTCCTACTTGCTTCTTTCACACAAAAAGTGTGTGTAGAAAGCACGCAAAAATGGATGGAAAAAAATCCCTATGATACCACTTAGGGCTCTCCGTGGACCTGGAGCTGTGATCCACTTCTGCCAGCATCAGCCAAAATGCTCTTGGTTTGATAAGTCTCTAGAAATTCCCATGTGGAAGGGGATGCTCACATTTGCCTTTGACCTGGTTAGATATGACCTTTGCATGATAGATTCTTCCCCGCTTAAATATTTAATCAGTGAGAAATTCAAGGGTGCAGGCAATAACCTCAGTAAGGTTTTTGCCTAATCTCTGCCCTGTCTCCAACTCCAAAGCAGCCTGCACCTTCATCTTTATTGTCTCACTCAGCTTCCCAGTTCGTCATAGCATTTTACCCCATTATATCGGGCTCCATATTTATTTGTTTATTTCCTAATTTCCCAATTAGTTCATAATCATGCAAGGACCAGGCACTGATCTGTTTTATTTACTACTATTTTCCAGAACCTGCAACAATGCTTAGCAATTAGTAGGTTCTTGACAAGTATTTGTGAAGTGAATACATCTTTGTGCCCCCCTACAGCCCTTTGATGTACCTGATACTCTAGATAAATGTTGAAAGAACAGATTTTGGGGTTGGGGATTTAGCTCAGAGGCACAGTGCCTGCCTGGCAAGTGCAAGGTTGTGAGTTCGATTCCTGGTATTTGAAAAAAAAAAAAAAAAAAAAAAAAAAAAACAAGAAAGAGTGGACTTTTGCAGTAGCTCTTTCTCCATTGTTATTGTTTGGGTGGTTTTTTTGGTTTTTTTTTCTGGTACCAGGAATTGAACTCACAACATCATGCTTGCCAGGCAGGTGCTATGCCCCTGAGCTATATCCCCAGCCCCTTGCTTGGGTGTTGAATGTCTCCCAAAGGAAACTAGTATGTAAATATTGATTCCCAAGGTGACAATATGTGGGAGATACTGTGGACCTTTAAGAGGTGAGGCCTTACAGGAAGACCTTAGGTTAGAGATTCTGTGACACTGCCCATCTTCGCTCTCTCTCTCTCTCTGTTCCAGTTTAATATGTGATTATTTTTTTCCTGCAGATGTTCCCAACCATAATATGTTCCAGCATCTTCTATCCTGGCCAGAACTGAGCTGATACAGATATGAGGCTTCTGAACCTCCAAAACTGGGAGCTAAATATAAATTTTTTCTTTCTAAGTTACTTGCCTCAGATATTTTATTTCAGTGACTTGAACCTGTCTAACACCTGCCCTTCCAAAAAGAGGAACAAAAAAGAAACTAAGAATAATTATCACTATTAAATGTCCCAGATGATTAACAGACAAAAAAAATTACTTACAAGTAAATTCATTAGGACGATAGGGACAAACATTGTAAAGGCAATAAGCTGTGCAAAAGACAGAACTGGATATGCCAATTCATTTCTCAAAAAAGGTTCCAGGTATGCATCTCGGTAATTGACATCTCCAAGCATCATGGTGAAGGTCTGGACTAAGGAAAGCAATGGTGTGCTAAAGGCATCCTGAGAAAAGACAGAATGGTAAAAGTGAAATGCAAAATATATATAATGACAAGTGTGTCTCCTAGAGAGTAACATGATAAATATTACAGGAGAATACTTTTGAGAAGTCATAGGCATGTAGCTGCTAAAATGCAGTCCAAAGAAATGGTAGTAAACTATAGGAAAGTTATGAAAAAGTTCTATGCAGATGAAACAAATTTGTGCATTATCTATAAATTTTGACAGTGGAAAAAATCTAGTATCAGTCCATTTTTGCATTAGAAACCATTTGAAAACTACATGATGTAAAAAACTAAATTATTTCAATATTCTTTTCATTATTAAATCTCTAGATCACAGAGATTTAAGTATAAATATATATCTCTGATATTCACAGTGATGAAATCAGTAATGAATGCAACTGCTTTACCTGTACATTTAGAAGGACATAAAAGCTGAGTCCAAAAGCCAAAAGAAGGAAGATAAATACTCCTGCTGACCTCAACAAAGTTCTGAAAATTACCTCCAACATAACAATAAAAATTCCACAATTTTCAAACCTAAGGAAAGAAAAAATAAAACATTTACTTCCTTTGATGGTCAACATGTATTTTATTAAATGATAAAATTTTTGTTTTGTTTTATTTTGAGATAGGGTCTTGCTACATAGTCTAGGCTGGCCTTGAACTTGTTATGTAACCCAGGCTGTCCTTAAACTCATGGCAATCCTCCTGCCTCAGCCCCCTAAGTGCTTGGATTATAGGCTTGTACCACCATGCCTGGTTTAAGTGGCAGAATTTATTATTCATTAAGTCTGGTACTGGGTTTCATAAATTAGATAATTGAGATGTTATTTTGAAAAAAGACATGAAAATTCATGAATAATATGGTGATCCTTTCAAACTGTTCATCAAATTGCTTCTTTCTTCCCTGTTAATGTTTATCTTTCGTCATTTTACCACTTGACCATTGGATATTATTTTAATAAAAGCAGGACATATAAAACATAGTTTCCTATGCCAAAGGAAATGATAACAAATGCCCAATAAAGGAATTAGAAAGATAAATTGTGTGAGACATCAAGGAGAGATTGATAAATTATGTACCTGAGGCCCTTACAGTGGGACATAAACACATGCTCTACACTCCGTCCACCCTCGTGAACTTTTTTGTTTCCTCCCTCCGCCTAGCACCCCTAAATTGTAAAATATTTGGATAAATATTGGGTATGTCGTCTGGCCACCAGCCTGTACTCTTCCTTTGTTATGGCATGTGCCTAGATGTCCTTCCAAAGCCTGCTGCAGTCATAAGTCAGGCTTTTTTAGAGGAGGCTGGGTCTAGAGTGTGTGACACTAGAATCAATAACCTGCAGAATGCTAGAATTAAGGATCCTAGGATTAAGGGCACAGAAACAATATAAGGGGTCAAAAGAGGTTTGTTGCTCACTTGCTTGGTGCCTTCTACCTTCTGTCTTCTTCTCACCATGAACTGTTTCTCCTCTGCGTTGCCCCTTTACCATTCCACCCTACCATTCCACCCTGGCTGACTATGGACTGAAACCTCTACAAACTGTGAGCCAAAATAAACCTTTCCTCCCTTAACTTGTGGATGTTGGATATGTAGTCTCAGCACTGAGAAAAGTAACTGAGATATCCTTCACCATAGGCAATTTGTTAAAAGAAGGGATCACAAAATTTAAAACTGTCACTACTTGATATGTACATGAATCAAAGCATCCCATTATATTTGATAAATATGGACAACTATTATGAGCCCATCAAAAAATAAAATAAAATTTTTAAACAGCTGAAAAGTACTTCAGAGATGTCTAGTACTGCACAAGGTCATTGATAGTGACCAAAAAAGGGAGTGGCCATGCCTGGGGTTCCGTTGAACTCATTTTACTTCTGGGCCACAGTTCTGTCCAACACACCTTAGCCTCACAAGCGATCAGGCTCAATCAGCATCACTGTATTCAGGACACAGCAGTGCAGATGAAACACCAGGAAAAAGCATGAGCCTCGGGATCAGAAGACTTGGGTGAATATCTTTGTCTTATTTTCTAACTGAGATCTTCAGCCAGTTATTTGATTTGGTGCTTCAGCTTCTTTGGCACAAGAAAACTAATAATATTTACTTCTTGTTACTAAAAGACTATATGAAGTAACACCTACATTAGCAATTGTGAGAGGTAAGAGAACCTGTCTTTCCTCTCTGCAATTAGATTCTTTGGGCTTATGTTTACTTTTATTTTTACACCACTTTCATTCTCCATACTACTTAGCACTTCATTTTGATCGTGTTGACTCAAGGTAAATGCATATCAAATAATATCAGGTAAAAAAAGAAGAGGAAACATTTCACTTCCAGTTAATCTAAATTTGTCCAAGTCAGGGGACTTTACCCTAGGCAGACTAGGCACTGAGGAGACACAGTAATGTCTGAATACATTCTGATTGTCATAAACATCCAGAAGGGAGAAGCTAGGGATGTACTGAACATGATAATACAAAGGATGACATTCTCCCCACAGACCCACACACAAAAACTACAACAAAGTTGCAACAGTGCTGAGGCTGAGAAACCCTGGTCTACGTGATTGTTTTGAACTCCAGAAACTCCATCCCTTTCTTTAACAAGATATAAAAATTTACATACACAAAACAACTGAGAATAGACACGTGCAGTTCTAAATTCATGAGGTTTATAGTACATAATTGATAAAAATGTTTATAATTTTTTGAAATCACTCAGTCTGGTTTTACCTTTGAAGATACATTAAGAAGTTCATCCAGTAGAGGAATATCGCAATCGCTCCACATTGCCATTGCACATATGCTGGTATGTTAACAAACAAGGGAAGCACAAAAATGATGCTTTTTGTGTAGATAATCCATTCTAAAGCATTGTTGTAGTCCAAAAAGTAATTCCTCTTCTGGAATTAAAATGAATAGAGGATTATCACATATGGAGACCTGGCATTTTACGGATAGTTATACAAGTAGAGTTTAAGACCAGTGAGCCTCCTTCCGCCATCCTGAGTTGACTTAAGAGCATCTGCTGCATGGATCAGTGCTGGAGATTGTCCTATCTGGTGTGATGGGGAAATCCTACATGTTTTTGAACTTTCCCTCTAGAGAATGCTCCATTTGAAGGAGATGTCTAAGGGACTGCAAGTTGGTTTAGTAATTCCTGAAATTTTTGGCCAATATAAGGACATGTGTGTAGAACTCTATACATAATAATTAACGCCACCTATACAGAAGTTTGTGCTGAGACTTAATCAGGGAGTGTAAATGAATCATAGTGGTATTCTTGAAGATTTCATGTTTTGGACATTAAATTTCTCACTTGTAAAATATTGAAGTACCAATAAGAAAATGTAGATATTATGTCTGATAGAGAAGTCACAATACTTTGTAGTTCAACTTAAACTATAATGTACAGTTTTCATTTCAGGAAAATGAAGAAAAAATAGCAAGAGAAATTAAATAGTATGCTCTAAAATCATGTAAGGTCAAATAGGAAATACAGTTTAACTCTTAGAATTGTGAAATTTTACTTAAGTAAATATATGAGAGTATTCACAACGTATAAGAAAAGCATTTTGTTATCAACTTTCTTTAATATAAATTTCCACAAGCTTGTATGATGCAACAAAAAATTCACTGAGAATGAGGTGTTACATAAGAATTATATGACTTAAAAATAATATTCACAAAAATACATAAAAATCTTTAAGCATTCATTAGAAATAAAGGACCTATGTCTTTTATCCACCAAAGCAAGGACCTGCAAATAATTTACATAATTTTTAGGTCTGATATGAATTTGTTTCACCCTATCAAAAAATGAAGTATAAAGTAAAAACTTACAGCATAAGAAGTTTCCAAAATTTATTGTAACATAGATTTTTAACCATTAAAAATAGGATTCCTTTTAGAAAAAGAATTCAAAGAAAGACTCATTTGAAATGGAATCTTGAGCCAGATAAGTTTTTAAAATAAATATTTACATTTAAAATTATCAAATTCAAAATGTATGTTAGTAAAAAACTAAAAACAAAAAGACTCAGAAAAGTCGTTCATAATGATCTGTTGTATTCAGACAGATCCACCTTGACCAGTAAAAGTGGAATGGCTTTTTTTCAGATACAACAAACAGTTTGACATACCTAAAATCATCTTATTTCTATATTTCAAAGTTTATGCTGCTATTTACAATATATACATTACTTATCTATGTAGTTTTGTTATAACATTTTATCAATTAATATAATATTTGCATCTTTATATACGCAAAAGATATTGTGTACCTGTTGGAAAATTTGGACCACTTCTTTGCAATATCCAAATATACTTGATAAAAAAACTAAAATCATACAAACTTTTATTGGATATGAATTCTGAAACAACAAAAATGAAGACAAGTAGTTACAAAAAAATATAAAATAACAATAACAGTTTCATAATTTCTCGCCACTAGATATTTTGTTTTCTTTTGTTTTATTTCTATATATAGTACAAATCTTAGTTAAATGGGCCATCATTGTGGTGTAAATATTCAGTTCATCTAGTAGAGATGGCACATGATTTTCATTTTGCAATGTCCATACTAAGAAAGATTCAAAATTGCTAGTTGATATTAAAGGAATATAAATCTAGAGACTTATATCATTTTCAAATTGTGGCAACATACACATAATATAAAACTTGCGAATGTAAAAGCTTTACATTATACATGTGCATTTACACTTTAATCCCTATAGTTTAATGGCATTAAGCACTTCTGCAATGTGAAACCACTGTCACCACTGTCTAGTTCCATAGGTTTTTCATCATTCCAAACTGAAACTCCATGTCACTAAGTAACTCTTCCCATTTTCTCTTCCTCATAGTTCCTGGAAACTACAAATCTCTAGTGTAGACAGAAATAGTCTCAAGTGTTACATTTTGGAATGCAAGCTAGCTTATATTGTCATGTTAAAATTAGTTAAAAATTCATTCACTAACTTATTCACTTATATTTCCTCTTATTCCACAAAAGATTTTAGAAAAAGTTAATTCTACAGGCTATTTATAATAATCAAAGTCCTAATATTTCAGTTTTATTATAGGCATGGTATCCTTAAGGAAAATTACATTTTAAATAATCTTTTGCTATTAAAAGTTGAAATTTTAAGGTACCGTAGTGTCTAATACTTCCAAATGATCACAAGTTTCATTGATAATTCCAGTTGAGTTGAATGCTGTTCCTGGCTTTATATTAATGACAAGAAGAGTCATGGGTATGAGACCAAGACAGTAAGAACCTAGATTCATCATATGGGCTCTAAATCCATAGGCACACCTACAGGAAAATAAGCAAACCATAACTGAGTCATTTCAAATAAAAATATATACTTAAAACTACCTGTAGAGGAAGTAATTATAATCTGCTTCAGACCTCTATTTAGTAAACACACTGAATTTTACAATCAAAAATTCTAATTTACATTTTTAATTCTCAGAGAAGGAATCTCAACTTCTTAGCAAATTATGACTAAAATCTCATCAGTCAAGGGAAGAGACTTCAGTCCACACGTTTCAACTGAAAGTTGAGTGCTTTTCCCTGAAACACATTTTTCACTTCACCGTCCACTAAACTGCAGGATCCATCCAACATGCTTCCAGCTGTCTTAGATAATAACTTCCTCCCCTCCTCAGATCACTCATTAGCATCAAAGATAATGCCAATTGTAATGTCAAACAACATTAATTGTCAAAATTTGCCTTTGACTTGTCTTTCTTTTTCAAAGTACACAACTTTAATAAAATTTAAAACATTACTATGCCTTTAAAACATAATTATTTAGAAAAGTTGTAATGGATTTAATGGTGACCACACTTCAAAACATACTTGTGGGTACCTACCATTTCATGAGTAAATATTCTTTACACACAGGATGGTTGAGGAGCTCTATGCGACTATGTTGTACCATGACCTGAGAAACAAGGAAAGAATGATAAAAATACACTGTATTATACAACTGAGTATAAACTAAGGTTTTGGATTTCCGCGTTTATAAATTTATTTTGAAATTACAAAAGTAACATTTGCTTATCTTAAGACATTTTCAAATAGAAAAAATTTTTAAAGGCACAAAGATTGTTTTAAGCAGGTACAATGGTTTGATTCAGTCTATCTCTTTTGATCTCCGACTAGCTATGAGATGACATACGGCATTTTAATCTTACATAAGGTGACAATAGAAAGGATATCAAAGATAAGTTAGCAAGGGTTGTACCCTCACTGTTTCCTTAAAGAGACTCAAGCTTATTTTTCTGGTAGAGTATGCATAAATAGTAGTAGAAATCATCTGCAGATTTTTAATTTTCCTGAGTTACTAAGAACTATTAGTATGTATTTAAAATTTACTTTTTAATCATTCAGTAAACACACAGGGGAACCAGTGTCAGCAAGATGACAGAATAAGAGGCCTCAGGGCCTCCTTTCTCTACAGAGACACTAGCAGGGATCCATGACCACTGCCTTTAGGAGCTGTCCAGAACTCGGGTAAGAAGTTCTGCACCTCAGCTGAGCGTATATGTAAGAAGAATCATATGAAAGAAGGAGGAGAATTTATAACAGTGAATTGCCACAGTTCCTTCTTCTGGTACAGCACAGGTTTTGGGAGAAAACTCCCAACTCCTGGATTCTCTCTTGGGAGATAAAGAGAAGATGGAATAGATGTTCAATATTCTGACTTTTAAGAGAACTTCACAAGGGAATGATTTCTATTTTATCTGAATTTAAGTACTGACAAAAACAGACATCAGGAAAGGCCTTCTGAGAAGAGAGCAGACCACTAGGTCCCACGTCCTGGAAAATTCTCATCCATGTTGTATGTATAAAGCCTCCTTCAGGTTAATTTACCTAGAAGATATGAGAGCTTCTCAAAGGTTAGAATTTGCCATAGAGTCCAGCGACTGGATGAACTTGTGGTCCTTTTGCTGTGGTTGACACTGGAGGATGACCTTGAATATTAAGTAGGAAGTGGACAGAGGTGGGGACAAATGTTGCCTGTGTTGGGTTATGTGATTCTGAGTTGAGTCAGGTGTCACATGACCACTACTACAGAAGTGTAGAACTTTAAGAAAATGAATTTACAGGAATGGCAGAAAATGATTGTTTTCTCTATGAAAAAATATAAAGGGTTAGGCTACATGGCAGACACAGACATTGAATTATAAAACTGTAATGCTTGGCAGACCCCCTCCATTTCTATCAAGCTTGGAACTATTTTATCAAACTATCTGGATAATGCAAGCACTACACTTACATTGAGGATCGCAAGAGGCTCATACTGAACTTCCTGGTCAGATGTTAATGTTTTGGTTAATTCCAAAGGGCACTGAAGATATCTGAAATTGTATTGGATCTGTACAAAACATGAATGTTTTAAAAAAAATTACAGTTAGTTTAGAATAGACTCCAAAAGTAGTTGTTAAGAAACAAAATATACCAGTCTATAGATCTGCTGAAAATTAACAGACTCAAAGTTGAATAATTTCAAGTGGAAAAAAGGAAATTAAATTATTTCATATTAATTTAAAACATAAATATTCTAGAAAGTCATTATTGTGCTGCTTTGCAACTCAGTGTTATGGAAATTGGGGAATTCTCAAAAGCTCTTTCAGATCTCTTAGACTTTCACTCCTCAGTGAAACATACAAAAGAAAATATAAAGCCTAACAAAAGTAACTATTTCAGGAAAACTGAGAATGTAAAAAAAAATTCTCTCACAAGTAAAAAATATAGTAATGCAACAAATGAAATCCATACTTGCCATCTATAGTAGATCATAGATCTATTATATCACTATTTTTAATATTCTTCTAAGAATTTTAATAAAATGAATTGAAACTATCATGGTAAAGCAACGTACATGGTAGTCTTGGCAGGATTTGTCCTCCGTGGATGGTATCATGCAGAAATCTAAAAGAATCTTTGAGAAAGAAAAGGCAGCTAAGAAACACTGAGCAAGAGAAACTATATCGGGGCAGCAGACTATATATAAGAAAGGATTTTCCTCCATTTCTAGGATAACACAAACTGTTCCCCTCCCCTGTCTTTGCTTATTGTACTTCAAGGATAAATCATAATGCACGTGATTCTAGGACAAAGTCCCACAAATACTTTTCTCTGCATGTTTCTGAAAGTTCAGCTGATCCAAAATATACCAGGTGCTTAAAAGTGAAATTTCACTCTTAACTTGCATTTACTAAACTTTGGTAGTAGATTCTCGATTGATTTTTTTTTTTTTTTACCTGAGATTGTGTGTCTTTATTGGTTTGTAGAGAATATATAGATAACTGAGTATTCCTTTGTTCAGTATTTAAAACAGTAACAATTTATTTTCACTGACTGAGATATTTCATCCTGGCCCTGAGGTCTTCCTGTGGTTTAGGACGCATCTGTATTGCTCCGGACCAGGATACTATGTTTGTTTCTGTACCTGCTTGTTGAGCTACATTCAGAGTGTATGTCCCTCAGGGAGTGGGCAGAATAGCGGAGGACAGATATTGACATAAGAAACAGTGAAACTGGTAATCCTTTTGGAAGCTCACTGTATGCATAACTTTCAGAGACACAGAATATTGAAAATAATACTTAGAGGGCACAGTGACTTGCCTAAAGTAGCAGAGCCAGAAGTAAAGCCAAGGCTGAATCCCTGGGCCCTCGGGTTTCGAATCCAGCACCCTCTCCTCTGTGTCTCCATGTCTTACTGCCTCCGCCAGTGTTTGAATATATTTTCCCTTTTAATGACATTTAAAGTCATCTTGCTTTTCTCTATTATCCTATGTCTGCCCTCATCCTCAAATCTCAACCAGGAAGTCTTTTATTTGCACCCTTTAACACTCATATATTCAATAGTCTGTGTGTGTTTGTGTTATAGTGAGTGTCCGGGCATGTTTTCATTTGTGTTTAATTTGGTCCAGGGAGACCAGGCAACTGATGTAAGTGAATGAACCAAGCCAGGTATAAGAGCTCTGTCCCTTTATTTTTAGACTTTTTCTCATCATGGGCTGGCTTTTATCGTCATAGTTTGGATGGAGGCATCTACTGAAAATATCTCTGCTGCAAGGAAAGCCACTGTATTAGAATAACAATACACAACAAACCATTGGCCTTAGAACTGAGTACACAGAGGGAGAGGTAGGGTGTGTTAATGGGGGTGCCTTGCCCCACGCAAAGAAACAGCTGTTGCTCAGCCCAGCAGTTTCTGACAGTGTGCAGGCAGTCCCAGGCATCACATGGGGGTTTTATAAGAATCTAGTTATCTGGATTGTTAAGGAAAGCATTTGGTCATTGTAGTGGACTGATAACTGGTGGTCAGCTTATAACCCCCAGCTGAACTGAGTGAGTGGTGCTGGGTGTGGGAGGCCCACCTGAGGACTGTTGCCTTCAGTATAAGAGGCAGAACTGGAGAAGAAGAAGCAGGCTGTTGGGAGCTGAGAGAGGCTGTGGGGAGCTGGCTTTCCTGATGAACTTGGCTGTTTTCATCCTCCAAGGAGCTTGGGACCTCGCTGGCACTGAGAATGGCTTTGGTTCACTTTGGGGAGCTCTGGTCCTCACTTTGAGCATAGCTGCCTGGTTCCGGAGGGGAAGATGGTGCACTGCCGGCCTCCTGGAAAAGCTTGCTGCATTGGCTTCCCTGATGGGAACTCGGCCATCCTGGTCATCGGAGGAGCTCAGGACCTCACTGTTGCCGAGGATGGCTGTGGTACCTTTTGGGGGAGCTCTGGTTCTTCTGAGCATCACTTCTTTGCTCCAGTGCAGATCCCTCAGCCTGCTAGCACAGATCCTTCTTCTTGCTGGTACAGACTTGTAGATTCCACCACTGACCTTTGGGCCTTACCAGCAGATCCATGAAACAGGTCTGCATGAGAAGTTGTCATGGGCTCTGGGCCTCCAGTTGGATTCATGGGAGGCATTGTTATGGGCTCTGGGTATTCAGCTCGATTCATGTAGGACATTGTTGTGGGATCCAGGCCCTCAGCTGGATTCCTTGGTCTTAGTGTGTGGACAGATTTCCTGCACTCTTTTGTATACTGTTCTTGGGTGACTTATAAATAATCATATGAAGTATGTGTCCTCTATTATGTTGTTCCCCTTGCAAAATAAGGCCCAAACCAACACAGTCATAAATATTAGCATAGGGAAATTTCACTATGCAGCACTAATATCCAGTGCAAACCTAAACAGTAATAATAGGCATACCAAACAACATACGCAGCACTTTCATTCAGCCTGTAAATGCCACTTTGTAGTCTCTGCTCTAGACGTGGACTGTTTGAAGGAAAAATCCTCCTGAACTGTGTTTTCCTACATCACACACAACTGATGTGATTCTTTCATTCAAGTAAATCCTCATGAAACACTTAGTAGCTAACACCCTTTACAGCCACTCAAAAACCAACAACTTCATTTAAAGATAAAATGTACTGCTATTAAGTGGTGATCACAGAAATAAATCCCCACATCATATTAGATATCAAATATTTATCCATAGAAGTTCTGTTTGCAGAGCTTACCTTCATGCATTCAGGGAGGTATTCTATCATTTCCATGATTGGACATTTATTGCTTGGAGAAGAGTGAGTAAAAACCTTAAGACATTCATCCCATCTGTAAAAATAAGACAAATAGAAGACTTGCACAGATGTTGAAACTTTTAGGATAACTCTTAGAACATAATGCTCAGCCATTGCTTCCAGTGTAACCAATATATGAGCCAAGATCAACCCACGGGTAGGATACTTGTTCATTAATGGAAATCAGGAATGTGGGAATATTATAGAATAGCTGTTATAATCAGTTTTATTTCCCTAACTGCTTTCTAAGGAAGGCATGTCTGTAACTTCTTTTTCTCCTAAAGTCAGGAAGTGGTTAAGTACTTTTAGAAATGATCATGTTGAGTAAACACACCCAAATTCATGTATATACATCAGGAAGTTGGTACTAGATCCATGTTTAATAGTTAATTCATATATATGATATATTTTGTATTTAGTTAAATTATAAAATAACATGTGTCAAATACATTAATAAGCACAGGCCCTACCAAAGCATTGTGGAATTTGATCCCTTATTCAGCACCATCCAGTTGGATGGGATAACAAAGAGCTTATGATACCGAAGAGAAACTAAGTATAAAACAAGAAGCAAAAAAAGCCCACTTGTCTTAAGATCTTATCTACATGATAGGAGTCTGGTTCTAATCAAAGCCCAAATAACTTTTCTCTCATCCATGAGCTGCCTGGAATATCATTAACAGAAGACTTCTGATTACATACTTGCATCGATTCAAAAGAAACAGGAGATTCCTGAGACTATTCAGGCTCAAAATACAAGCTTGATCTGCCTTAAATATGAAGTTGCTTACATTGTTCTCACTCCTGGGTGACACCAGGGCCCTTGTCCATATCTGTCTACAATGATATAGAAAAGTTATATTTGATATGTGGAAAACACTACCCTCTACTTTCATCGATAAAACTCCTTAAGAGTATGGTTTATAAAACCTACAACCATAGAAGAGCTTGTGCTAAGGGAAATTTCACTGTGCAGCACTAATATCTTAGGGAGCACTTTTGCCAACCTCCAGTTTTGGAGGTTTTGTGGCAAAAGTGTGTCAGACAAGGACAGAATTTGCTTGACAGCCATTGTGGTATCAGATGCTTTATGTGTCTATATCCATGGGGTCTCAAAAGAGGACTACTAGGTGGTACTAGGCTCACATTATCTATTTTTTTGAAATGAAAACTGCAGATCAGAAGACGCGGCAGTGTGCCTATCATCACCCAAAAGGTGCGTTAAAATATATAAACGACTGACATTTTACTATGTTGGTAAAAGGCTGAAATAATATTTTCTTTCTTGTTTCCTCAGGATACGAATTACCCTGACAGCAGAGGGTGCTAGATATCAGTGGACAGGAGATGTGTACCTTTTGTTCCTGATGGTGGTAATAACCACCTCCTTCCTCTTATTGTGCAGTGCGATGTGCAGAAAGGAGGCCTTCTGCTTGTTCAAAACTATGTTGGCATCGTAGTTCAGAAGGAGTGCGACGGCTTTGGCGTGTCCTTCTCTTGCAGCAAAGTGCAGAGCAGTGTTCTTTTCAATAAAACAGAGAAAATGGGGTAACGGTGGTTAATTTTACTGTGGTCAGTCTATTACCTTATTTCATTGTTGAATTGCTTAAAAGACATACTCAATAAAGCTAATTATTTAACACAAAAAACTAGTGTTCAGAATCAAAATTTGAAATAATGATTTCACCATTCATGTGTGTGTGTGTGTGTGTGTGTGTGTGAATTTCCATGTTTTTTTGTATTGCTTTAAGAGTGGAATTAGGTTAAAAGGACAAAGGACAAGCCTCCAGTGTGAGCTGATTAGAGTGAACACAGCAAAAATTACTTCTAGGACATTTATCGTCTAATAGAGCCATGGTTTCCAGATTTGAGCTTTAACAAACGTGTAAATTTCTTTAAACCAGAGCTTGCTATAAGGTTGCAATTTTTTGTCTTGTCAAAAGAAGACATTTAAAAAGTGATCTTTCTCCATCATTTCATGAATAAATATACATTTCAATACTTTCCAAAGAAGGAAGGTGTAATAGCACATTAAAGCACAATATGCCTCAAGGTAATATACTTGTTTTGATGAGCACTTACTCCGCTCTCCTCACTGTTCTGGGCTTACTAAGGAGTGGTAAAAATTTTATCTTCGAATTGCAATGGCCCTGGACAAGTATCTGTGACACTGGAGGCGTGGCCTTAACATGAACCCACTCTTTCATATTCTTCAATTCTGCCACCCTTTACCTGGTCCTCACTCTAAGAGCCTACTTCTTTAAAACAACAACAACAACAACAAGCTGGGGATAGGCCAAGAAAGGGAAGAACATGGCTAAGATGAAGTCTTCCCTGTAAGCTTGAAAATTTCTTCTACAGCAAGGTCTTGACTTGGTAAGAGGAATGTAGTACATACCCCGTCTTCATCTAGCCGATCTGTACACTTCAAATTTGTATCGAGAATGACCTTCATTGTCTGAGTGTACCCTCCCATGGAAGCGTGGTGCAGGGCAGTCCAGCCATTGTGGTCACTGTCAACAATTAAGAGAAGCCATATGCACAAATACTTCAGGTGAAGTGTAGGAAGGAAGCCACTTAGCTCATTGTAGGTGGGTCCAAAACATAATTGAGATCGACCAACCCAATATTTAGTGGAGATGCACAATATAGGAGATAACTAAAATATAAGATAATCATAATTAAATTATTAAGGTAATCATTAAGCCCAATGGTCTTAAATGATTCAACTGTAGTATGAATCATATATATTTTAATGGATTAAAATGTAAAAGGCTGTAAACATGTTACTAAACACTTGAGGATGATGAAATGAGACTTAGCATGTCTGTGTCATACATACTTTTCAAAACTGTAATGTACACATGCACACTATTTTCAATCTTGTTTTATTGCTTCCTTGAACAATGTACAAAGTGTTCTGTGATTGTGGTGTTAAGTCTCCACCGTCAATAGTTATTGCTAACAATAATAATAATAACATCCTATAGTGCATGATTATAAGATACTTCGGTTCGGTTATAATATACTTCGGTTATATTTATTCTTGTAAGCATTCAGTTCTATATGATTTTGTGCTAGTCAATCTCTTTGAAACATCTATCCTTCTCACAGAAATTCAAGATATAATTATGATACTTACCACATTAATATCATTTTTTAAAATTAGACACAGAGAACACTGATCAATTTAATTTTAGTGCTAATGAGCAGCTAGTTTAAGATGCAAGAGTCACCCTTGTTACTTCAGTTATGATGGAATTAAGCAACAACTGCTGACCCGAGTCCACTTGGGTCCTCTTTGTAGGTTAGCTGATCTGTGTCTTGGAGGCAGGAAGAGACCAAATAATGCATTCAAGTCAAAGACGTATCTCTGATATTTTGTCATTAGTGCTTTGATGATGACATGTGTCTTTGAACACATGTTTAATGAGCTCTTGCTACTTATCACTTAGGAAAAGATGAGAAGACAGACATATGTTTCTAGATTTTCTTTCTATAAAGACGCCATTCAATTATGGTACATATTTTACTATGCTGCCATAGTTTAACCATAGCTTTTTTCCTTATATGACATTTCTGTTAATTATTAAGTTCAGTTCTCATTTAATGTCTCCTTTTGTCACTTTTTATGTCCATCATTTGCTAGATTCAATGAAAAGTCCTATAAACTTATCTGATTTAGCGTTTGTGTGTGTATTCACATTCACTTCTACAGGAAGATGGTAATATGGTAAAATAAAACATGAAGAAATGTATCTCAGAAGTTCTCAGAAATTCTCTGCCCAGAGCCTTTTTTTTCTGTGAACTTCAAGAAAGTCTTCAACTCTATAAAATTCAAGGTTTAATTTCTCAACTTGGAATAATACTGAATTTTCTTTTAATATTTAAGACATTTGAATAATAAATAGGATGAATAAAAGTACTTAGTGGAATATAAAGTTAGATACCATCATTAAAGACAGACTAGAAGTCTGAAAATGGCTATTAAAAAAGAATATCGAAGGCTCCATTCCTGCATCCTCACCTGAGAAATAGTGCACCTTTCTTCAGAAGAAGCTGAACTACTTTATCATGACCATTTTTTGCTGCCAGGTGGAGCGGAGTCATCCCGTGGAGGTCGCCTTCATTCAAGAGCCTCGTATCACTAATGTCTTGCAGGAGTCTCTGACAGGTGTTGATACGCCCATAACTTGAAAGAAATTAGTTTTCACATTTTTCAAAGTAAATTGTAAACAAAAAGAAGACCCACTCCTCTGTTGTATAGACTGACCCTTACCTGGCTGCAAAGTGCAGGGGTGATTTCTTGTCTTTGCTTTTGGAATGTATGGACACGTTAAAGCCAAGCAGGTTATTCACAGAGACGTGGACTCCCTGTTTACACGCGTAATGTAGAGGAGTGCACCCATCGTCATCCTCGTCCATAACCAGCGCCTTGATTTCTTGCATCTATGGTAACAAATGCGCACTCTACGTATAACATGGCTATTATGTGAATATATTTTTCAAAGTATTCTGTAGCATGGTGTTTTCCATCAAGAGTCAATAGATGTTTCTCATGGACAAAATCATGAACAACCTAAACTGTTCTAGAGCAAAATAAATGTGGACTGGGTCTCACACTTTGTCTCTCTGTGACGTGTATTACTGTATTAAAGATTCAGAAAGAACCTGCAAGTAGGAAAATGTCTTAACACTTTTCACCCACTGTTCTGTAAGCATACGTGACCACTCTGCCCGCTCTGCTCTTTCCTCATGTCTTTCCCCAAATAACACTTAAAAACTTAATCTGTTAGGCAAAAGAGATCGGATGTTAAAATTAGGTTTACTTTGCCTTTTATGGGTACATTAAATTTAAAAAGAGTGGCAAGTGACTGGCTTAATCCAATTAATAAATAAATATATTTTGCTTTAAATATTGAAGTACCTATGTGTTCCTGATTTCTTTATTAAAGACAGTGATCAAAGGAAGATGTATTTATTGTAAGATGGCACACTTCACACACTCTAATAGCCACTCAGTAACTACTTGCCATGTAATAAAGATAAATATGGGGGTGATGCTTTCATCCTATCAGTAAGTCAAGTGTGTTGAGCAGTTCTTCTTTTAATGATGAAGTTCTGCTAATTCACTCACAACCTGGTTTTTCCACTGGTATATAATTCATAATGGCCAAAGTTAGACAAGCTATGAGTGCTTAAATGTGTGTCCTTATTTTTTTTTTTTTTACTTTTCTGAGCCTTTAATTTAGTTACTGGTTAAAGGAGGTTAAACTTTCAGAGTTAAGAAAATCAAATGCAGGCATAATTATATGTCTGGCACACAGCACATGTTCATAAATGGCAACATGTATAAGTCCGTATTAATAATTAGCTGGTATCCTTGTGCATTGTATTCCCGAAGACTTTCCAAACAAAGTGAGAGGATTGAAACCCTGGGGCTTACGGGAAGACATGCCAGACGTTAGTGCTTGTGTTTCTGCACTGAGCGGCGCTGGGTCTGAATGTGTTTTTATCACCGCTGTATTCCCAGCACCCAGCATGAAGCATTTAGTAATTGTCTTCCGAATGGGTGAAATTACATATGAGGATACAGAGCAGCTTTCTGTAACCTCGAAAGCTCAGTTGCGATGCAGTCATCACCACCATTATCCTCAACATCACTGCTCTAAAACACTTTTGAAACCCCAGAGTCAGCCTGCATAGCAAGAAAAATCAAAATACAACCAATTTAATTTCTGCTGATACAAAATAGTTTAAGAAAATCCGTAGACATACATTACCTGCATAAACTCAGGTCGCAGATTTTTTAAGCCATATGGTTGCTGCACAGTAAAGTGTAAAAAATTACGTCCAAGATGATCTTTTATGTCTACTTTGGCACCTAGAAAGCACAATATAAATATAAATTCTACTTATTTATTTAAAACATGGCCTAGACTGGATTTTCAACTTTAAAACTTTTGACAAAACGTTGCCAACCTTTAAGATCATTTAAACTAACATATTTTGAAATGGGTTTGCCTTACTCTGTGTGTGTGTGTGTGTGTGTGCGCGCGCGCTTGTAACGGCATAAAGACTATGTTATGCATTGTCTTAATATAGGAAGATTTAACTTTCAAAGCATAAAATATAAATACAGAGCAACTAGAGATGAAGAATGAAAATGAGAGAAAATAATGAGACATCTTTTTGTGTGTTAAGATAACAGTAGGTCCATATACGACATGGGGATGGTAACAGCATTTATATGACACAGGACTGACTCATCAGAGAAAACTGATAAATGCCTGAACTAGGACAATTACCTTACAATGCTATCTGTTATGTTTTGAAGTTATCTTTTCAAATATTGTGTTCCTTTATTGGACTGTAAACTATTCTAGATATAGAAAGTTTATTTGACCCCATGCCTGGCATACAACAGATAGTTAATACATGTTTATCTAACAAAATTGAATACTAGTTCCAAAGGTTTGGTTTGATCCTTCTTGGTACCTTTAGATAGTAGCAAATTTACAATATTCCAAGATGCAGAAGCAGTCGCTAACACAAGTGGAGACCGTCCTTCAGAATCTGTGATGTTGATATCTGCCCCCTAAAACAAAACAAGTCATTCAACAAGAAGCTTATGAGCAGATAAAGCAGCTTACATTGCAACCCCTAAGCAATGGAAATCCACTGGGATACAGCGTCTAAATTATGCACAGGAGTTGAAATTGCAAGATGAGTTCTGAGTCAAAGCATTGTTTCATAATTTCAACAATGAAGTCATCCCACGTCACACTTTTAACTGATCTTTCTCTCTCCCTCTCCCTCTCCCTCTCCCCCCCTCTGTCTCTCCCCCCGATGTCCTAAATATAAAATCCTCTGACCTAGAACAGTAAGTTTAGTTCCTATTGTAATAAATATTTTCTAAATGTCCATAATTTTCTAAATCCTCCAAATTTATTGCACATGTGATTTAGAAACATTCACAAGAAAGTGTTCATTTAAAAGAACTCTACTTCATCTGAAATAGATAAAATAATTGAATTTATTTTAAGTAAGATTTTGGTCACATAGTTGAGAAAATTTGTACTTAAAAGTCATGTATGTGAATTTTTGTGTTTTGGTAATCATATCTAATATGATAAGAAACAAAAGGTCTTAAAAATTTCATGGAGAGAATTCTACACTTTAGACAGGTTAATAAAAACTGCTGAAACTTGGATTGTGGCTGTTTCTCTGTTCTTTCAGGATCCACTGTATGCTGATGGGGACGACTGCACAGCCCCCTAGAAATCTTGTGGTGGTGGGTGAGGGTCCACCTTTGTTCTCTTGCCAGGGGAAGAGACAGCTGCCCTGGCAGACAACCAAACATGGCCTCAACCTATGCCCTCTAGTAACAATTTTCAAAGTTCTTGTATAGAATGTTCTGATTTCAATTGTTGCTACTGACAACGTGCACAGATTGAATACTTCAAATGGAACTACGGTCATTGCTGGTATGTTGGGCTTCAATAAATATACTATAAGTTCATTCATATATAGGCCTTGTGAAAAGTCAAATCAAGACCTAACTGATTTCCCTTCTTAGAATGAGAAAGACCTCATGCTTTCATTTGTAATAAATCTTCAACAATATTTTTCAACCTCTTCATTTCTCTTGGCTTGAGAGCTGGTGCCGGAGCAATGGGGTGGAAACTTACAATGCAAGGTGGAGAAGCTTTAGTCAGCCTGTCTTGCATCCCACTTAACCTGCCCAGTGCTGAAGAAGGGCCACCGGAGCTGCATAAGCCTTAGGCTCCCCCAGAGAACTGGCTCACAGGCCATCCAAAAAACTCTCCTTCAAATGTACCCACAGACTCCTTACACCGAAAAAGCTGACACAGGCGTAAAAAGGTACACGTTCATACTTCAAGCTTCATGGTGATGAAGTCTGACCAATTCAAGTACACAATACTCTAAATGCAAAAGTGGTAGCAGTCTTCCTCAAAACTTTTCTTTGTGGCTAAGCAAGAAATTACTTTGAAACCCATACTGTGCAATTATATGCTTTTTGAACTGTAAGTAGTGATTTAATAAAACAAACTCATCAGTTGAATAGTTACCACTGAAATTAAGTAGTCTGCTAGCTCATGATGATCAAATAGTGAGGCCCTGCAAAAACAGAATTAAGGTAATATTGGTATGAATATGTAAAATATAGCTATTGTACTTAGAAAGTTAATTAAGTTGCATATTGAAGCACATAATATAATGGTAAAGAATCAGTAATGAAATTTATAATTGATTCTGGCAGTATATTTTCAAAATAATAGTAGTAAGGAAAAATCAAGTATATCTCAGTTTTCTTCTCCATATTTTAATGAACTCATTTTGTTTATAAAATTGTCATGAAATTCTTCTGAAGTGTGTACTAATTGCCCTGAGATATAAAAGATGAAAAATCTAGCTGGTATCATTATGATCATGGGAACTGAAGACAGTTACTTGTAAAGTATGCCTAAAATTACCTACAGAATTCACACTGGTCTTCTTTGGCAAAAGAACAGGGGAGCATTAGGTTTTTGAGTTTTTATGGGCTAAAACTAATTGTGGAGAGAACTGAACTTATGTTGGTATCATCTCGTAGCTAGCCATAAGAATCATGTTACTCAAAAAGCAAATACAGATTTTTAACCTACATTAAAGTATCACTATGACAAAATTTAATACTAATGATTTAAAACTCTTTTCCTATTGCAAATTTCATTTCTTTATTTCTATTCATGATCATTTCAGCTGTTTTTAACCCTTTGTATATAAATTTCAGAATGAGCTTCTAATTTTCACTAAAAATTCATAATTCATATATTTAAAATATATTAGATGTATTTAATAATTGAAAAGTTGTCTCATTTTAAATCCTAGCTTCTTAAAATAATTTTTTTATCCATATTTTTATATTGATGTACCCTAAAGGTGCATTTCAACTATACTTAAGTCAGTAGCTTTCCTAACTGACGCAGCATTAGAACCAGAGTTCTGTTAAAAATGAGAGATCGATCAAAGATTCTAGTAGAATCTTGAGTATTAATTGGCATTGGCACTTTGTAAGTTCCTTGCAAGATTGTAATGTACAACAGTTTTAGAGTCTAATATAAAGATTAGTCTACTGATTTTTTGCTTTATTTCAGTGACTTTTTAAGGGCTTCTAACTAGATCTTTCCATATCACTACTCCTGAGCTTTATTATCACAATTATTTATAATCTGTTATCATAATATTTTTACAGTATTTTTTATGTAACTGATTATCCCTTGCTTTAAATTTTTGAAGGTCTTAAATATCTTTATATTAAAATTCTCAGATTGCTCCATTCTTTCTATTTCCTTGGAATTCAGTATATAGATCTTTTGTTGACTTTGTTGTTTTCATTTTTTTCTCTTTATGCTATTATGTTTTACTTTGCAAACTCACCTTAAATGGGAGTTCCTTTTTTATTCTTATTGTGGCTGGTGGTTTTGCTAATATGTTTATTTATCCCCACTTCCACAGTTTAAAAACATATATTACTAGAAAGAGTATCATTTTCCCTGAGAGACATTATAGATTTCCTGGCCCAGTAATCTATTGAAATAGCTCAGCTATTTTCTGCCATTCTAGTCTTCCAGTCTGATTAAGGTGTGTGTGTGTGTGAGAGAGAGAGAGAGAGAGAGAGAGTGACAGAGACAAAGACAGAGACAGAGACAGAGACACAGAGAGGGGAGAGAGAGACAAGAATTCACCTCAGCCAACCTCTTTCACTCAGGTAGTCCTTGTCTTCCCAAGAACTTTAACTCCGAGCCTACACTACCTGTCTGAGTTTCAGACACTTTCCCAATACATATTTCTATTAAGCCCCACAGATAAATTTATCTTTTTTGAGAACTGCTCATGATTTCTTAAAGTTGTATGTTTTGAGCACATTTATCTATGATTTTGGAGGTAGGCAGAGAGATTAGAAGGGAAACAATGGAATATCCATGGAAGATATACATTATCTTCACTAAACATGGGAATAAAATACATGTGAAGAATTAGAACAGATTATAAGTGGCTTGGAAAGCCTTGTATGTTGACTTCCTTATCACTTAGGAAGACAATTTTGAGTGGAGGGAGGACTAATCCAGAATATACCACTGGAGATTTTTTTGTAAAGATCTACTTAACATTCTACTCAGATTTCCAAACAGCATAAAGACTCCAGTTCAACTACAGGTCTTTCTTTTCTGTTTTTTCTCTGTCCAAGTACAGAATCTTTGCTAATATAGTCAAAATTTTCTTTGCAGCTTATGACTTAACATGTGTACACTGAAGTTTGTATGCAGAATAATCGGTAACTTGCCTGTGAAGTAGTGTCTCATGATTTCCGTCGAGCGCGTTAACAATATCGCTGCTACCAGAATAAGACGATATCATCAACTTCACAATCTCAGTGGCTCCCTGGGTTGCGGCAAAGTGCAGAGCCATGCACTTCCCATTCTATAAAGAATTTTGATCCCAGAAACAGAGTTTAAATTTTAATTTAAGATACAATTTATATTCGACTATGAGTTTCTTTTTCCCAGAATCAAGAAATGCAAGATTTAAGAAGATGAATCTTGCTCAGTTTCATTTATTGAAAAGCATCAGTACAAAATTCATGGCTAGCAGTTGTGCTTCCTTGTAATCTGACTTTATTTTCATTATCTGGATGCCATTTTTTTCTCCCAAGAGTGTGAGGACCAAGACACTAATGCGAGAAGACCACGAAGTCCATACATTTAGTCAGATATGCTTGGCATAAGGTCCGTTTGTAAGCATTTTCACATACATAACCTTAAATATTAGTTAAAAGGTACAGTTCTTTAGAACACAACTAGAATAAAGGTCATTCGTGATTGGGCTTCAGTACTCCTCAAAGACAAAATTAATATGTTGTTTGGAGGCTTTAACTTACTTAATAGCAGTTAGACTGAATATAGTCTTAACAGTATCTGTATTCACAATTGGTATTGGAGTGCTGAAATTTGCCAATATAAAACTTGAGATATTTTC
Organism: Chinchilla lanigera; assembly: GCF_000276665.1. Taxonomy (NCBI): domain Eukaryota; kingdom Metazoa; phylum Chordata; class Mammalia; order Rodentia; family Chinchillidae; genus Chinchilla; species Chinchilla lanigera. The sequence goes on along the minus strand of NW_004955444.1, from coordinate 7,890,650 downwards.
TCCTTCATGAACCAAAGGAAATAACATTCACTTTTTGCTATGTGTATTTTCTATCGAAGTTGACCACAAAGGAGCTATAAGGAATTTTAGAAAAGAATTTACTACAATTTTAAAATAAAAGTGCCACATAGAGTATGAGAAATTACCTCGGTCTTCTCTATGTGAGCACCATTGTCGAGACACATTTTAATCATTTCCAAATTGCCACTTTGAACTGCCAGGTGGAGGGGGCTGGCTTGCTTGTTGTTCACAAAGTTGATATGAGACTGTCTGCTGTACCCATCTTCTTCACCTGTAGAAGAAAATATCAGTCAGGGGGATATTTACATGAAGTAGCAGATTTGCAAAAGAAAGGACATTTAGATTCACATGAAAACCTATGTATAAGTTCTATTAAATATTTTTCAAATTAATGGCACCTATAAGAACAGGATTCTTTATCAGACAGGATGTAAGAAATCTTCCACCTACCGAACTTTAATATTAATTCCATGCATTTTTTGGCCCCCGAAAATGCAGCTTGGTGAACAGGAAAATCTCCCCATTTATTTGATTTACAGAGCTTAGCTCCCTTTTTTAACTGGAGGGGAAAAAAAAGAAAAAAAATGGAAGTTGTACTTCATAAAATCATATTGTTAAGAAATATATTATTTACTATAAGCCCTTTTGAACAATACAATCACACAGTAAACACACAAAAATTACATTTACAAAGAAAAAAAGTGATACATTATTTTCTAAAACACTTTCAACTTTATTAATGCAATTTTGCTTTGGCTTATGTAAAGTTTGTTATTTGGCTTATGTAAAATTTATTTTTCTAAATTCTTGATTTCAGTGTTAATACATATTTTATTTACTTTACTATTTATTCTCTTTAGGTTCAGTTATGCTGGCCTATAGAGTATGTGTTCATCTCTCAATACAGCTAGTAAATATATTAACACATAGCTGTATATCTAAATACCAGGAAATATTTTTAAAATTTTTATTTCATTTTCCTACTCTCTAGGATGATGACGAGGTAAAAATCAAGTGATTAAAAATACAGAACCTGGCCTAGACAAAATGCAAGTAATATGGACGATTTGAGAGAAAACTGTCTGCTGGAACTGTAGTAATGTACTGAGGAGGAGCACTGCTGAGAGGACAAGAAGAAGTCATTGAGGCAGGAGCCTCCAGCCACTCCAGAAAATGTTTCCAGAGGCGAGGCTGGCTGTTTGCCCAGGGTGTGGTTAATTCTTTTAAGCAATCAAATCACAAAAGACTTCACTTTTCAAAACTCATGACAATAATTTCTTCTAGTCTTGGGAGTGGAAACAACTGCCTTCCTTTTATCTTTTATGTTAGGGACCAAGTAAGACTGCTGTTGACCGCAAGAGGTGATCAAAAATACAGTGAATGTTTAAAGTTTTAAAAATATAATATGGTAAAAAACACATTGCTATTAATCTCCCTCATAATATTCACCATTGTTTTGAACACATTTATCCCCTCGTTCTTGCCACTTTCTGAAGCAGTTCTAGAAGTCCTCTTTTGTGAGAGTTTTCAGGGGGTATGATAAAAAATATAGCAAATTTTGCTGCCCACTACTGTCCAACAGAAAGGCAGGCTCGGGTAAATATTACAGTGCATCCTCATCTACCTTGCTTTCCAGTCTGGCACCATGGCACTTCTGGCTCTTCCACAAAATCAAAATGACCACAAATTGTAAACAGTTTGAATCTATTTCGGACACTGAGGCAGCCATTCCAAACAACTACAGACACTCAAGAAAGGGTACTTCCAGAAATGCCTCGGAAAATGGCAAGAAGGATGGGATAAATGTTCAAAGTGAAGGAAAGTATTTTGAGGGGGATTAAGGGCAATGTGTATATTAGTGTAATAATTTTTTTAATTTAAATAGACTTTTCACCATACCTTTTGTTCATACCTTGTGTATAGTCACCTTTCCTTTGACCATTTGGGAGCTAAGAGTCAAATGGATGGTTTCATGTTTATTAACATATACTCTATTATACTTTGTATTTTGTATTGTAGCCTGATCATCAGTGTCATCTTAATTTTTCCTGCCTGTATTTTCTTTTCACTTTGATTTTTTCTTACATTTTCTTTCATATTTTATTGCTAGTCTTATATAAGCAATGTCAGGGTCATTTAGGATGCAAGATGTATCAAGATATACAAAAACATATAGAATTAAAGGTTTTCAAACCTATTTTCTGTACTTATTTTTTGCTAGAAAGAGAAAATGAAGTGCTAGTATAAATAAGAACAGTTCATACTATATTCAGGAAAAGATAAAGAAAGGGGAAAAATAAGATTAATGTGCAAACCAAAATTTCCAGTGCTTCACTGTTATCTTTGGCACATGTGATCATCACAGCGGTGTTTCCGTTTTCTCCTTCCAAATTAACATTAGTGCTGCTGTGCTCCGTCAAGACCTATGCAAAAGGAAACCATAATTGCCAGGAAGATAAATTAAAGATTTTCTAATAAGGACTTGTCTTCTAGAAGACTATAAGCTCTCAAAGGCCATGGACCATGATTCATTCAGCTCTTTTCATCCCTCTCCCACAGAATCTGGCACAAAATCATGATCATTGTGGATATCGACTGCATTCATCCAATGTACACAATAATGACTTTAATACTAATTCAGTCAGGGAAATAGTGAGTGGTGGAATTGGAAATAGAATGACAATTATAAATACTCAACGCAATTGCACTTCATTCTTATCACTTGTGTTAAGTGAGGTATATTAACTAATATCTTCAACAGAAAATGTATGGAGCCTTTTGGAATGTGCACATAGGGCAGAAGGGGAGGAGGGAGAAAAGTAGAAAAGAGGAAAGAGAGGGAGGGACGGATGGAGGGAGGGAAAAAGGGAAGGAATAGTTTCTTTCTGCCCCATCCCTATTATTTTTTTTCAAGAACTCTAGGAAACATCAATAAAAACTTCATTCTCTTAGGTGGAGGAAACAGAGCGCCATGTAAGGGTTTAGAATAACTTAATTAATTAACACAGTCTGAAAAGAAAGCTGTTTCATATAATGTTAGAAATTAGTGTCCTGATTTGAAGTAATTTTTCTGATGGAATTTAATTGAAGATGTGCTGCCCGCTCAACTGGTGACTGCCAGCTGATTACTGCACAAATCTATACATCTGTAACCAACCTTTATTTCATATTCAATACAACAAAATTATAGAAGTGTCTTTCTCAAGACAAAAATCTTTGATTTGACCTACTAGGGACCTTTTTTTGCAGTAACATTATGATAAAACTACAAAATGAGTTTATATTAAATAAGCTTAAGAAGCTTATTCAACAAATGGTTTCTTAAAATCCTTGACTTCTTTAAATTAAATCAAACCTCCTACTAGAGTTCATTCTCAATCAATACACCCAATATGAGTGTCAGCAGATGAATTAGGCTTACTAATACACTATGCTCAGAAAAGAAAATTAAACTGAGGTTTTAGTACATAAGAACACATAGGGAAATTGTTGATGGATGAAGGGAAATTAGAATAAAAGTTTCATGTTAGAGACAATAGATGCTTTTGCATCTATTCTTTAGAACTTCTACGTTCACACAAGAAAATATCTGCCAAAATCAAAAAGGAGAGATTTTCCCTGTTTTTTCTTCTACAATTATGTATCACAGATCTGAAGCATTTGTTAAGGTGCTACTCTTTTTCTATCATAAGCAGAGTTTTTCAAAATACTGTAGTAAATTATATGTGGCAGTGGTCCAGAGAGAGCAACTAAACTTGCATCTACTTACAATTCAGTCATGACCAGGTGGGTCTGGAAGGTTGTGGGTGAGCGCTCTAGCGCTCTCTTTGAAGAGAAGTCCGGGAGCTGAGCGGGAAAGCCACACAGCTGGCTACTTCGAGTGGAAGCCCCAAGGACTAAGGTCTCTGAGAAACCAGAGAATACTATAACTTGAGGCGACACATGGATGACAATTTTTCACTTTACAACCGTACAGGAAAGGGTGGAAAGTTAGGGCGAAAGTTGGTGGAGAGGACACTGAAGAAAACCTTCCTTACTAGCAAGGGGCAGGGAGTATAGGCAGACCCAGAGGCATAACTGGCACAGGTATGCAGGGAGACGCACTCTTTCTGCTCCTGCTTCCCCTTCCCTCGTCCTCTCTGCCAAGCAAGAGGGATTTGAAAATATTTTAGACACATTTACAGCTAGGAAGGCCAAGTAAAGAAGCGACCACTTGAACTCTCCAATAACTCTATTTTCCTTCTTGCTGTAGCATCACCCAGAAAAAGTCCGTTTGTGTCTAATATCCAGTTTATAAATCAGTTACGGCCTTATTTCTAAACTGTCTTTTCGATTTCTTTGTGTTGAACTGAAGATTTCTTTTTCTAATTCACAATAGCTTTTCAACTGTTACTTCCCTTTGAATTCCCACATCACACTTTCAGAGCCAAGATTAATTAAGTTAATGGGCTTTTGTTTCTGAAAAGAGTCTGTTGACAAAGCACAGCGTTCCATGAAGACATACGCGGCATCTCTGGGGGTGGGGGGTCCCTGCAGTCCTAAGTGACTCAACCCAAGTGATGGGAAGAGGCACCTGGCCCACAAATCTTGCAGCAATTTTTAAAAAGCAAACAAACTGCCTATGACCAGAGCCCTTCTCCTAATGACCTCCTCAGAGGGATGTCCTGCCCCATCTGATAGGTGCCGATGCCTCTGCTCTCTCCTTTGCTCCTTCATTTCTGCATTCATTTCTTCACTCAGCAGCCTTCATTCACTAGCGTGGGGCTCAGGACTGGAAACATTTAGAACAGTAAGCCACAGGCCCTTCTTCCAGCATAACCAGTACAGGAGGAGAGACATGAACAACGGGTGACAATCTCATGAGCTAAGAATTGTGACAGGACTCCAAACCAGGCCTCGGGGTAGGCGTATGAATGAGGCTTCACTTACCCCTTGGATGCCAGACCTGAGGGAGCCAAGGTCCTGGGCTGAGAGAAAAGCTTTTGTCTTAAAGGGATCTTAGAGCTCAGGGATTTCTTTGATAGTTTATAAACAGTTAAGTTTGGGTGTGCCTTGGAACTATAGCCAAATCATCATTCCCAATATTGTTTCCGTAGGAAAACTTAATGTGAGTTCCAAATTGCTTACCTTAGAAATGAGCTCCTAGAAACACAACTCATTAGTAAATAGCACTCCTGTTTAAGGAAGCGTCTGTGCTTTCTAGTGTATCTGTGGGACTCTGAGGTGCAGTCTAAAAGCCATGGCCTAAGTGTCACCAAGAAGCATTTACCAAGACTTCCTCTATTTGGTAAACTCAAAAGCCTTGAAAAAATAAGAAATTTCTCAAAAGTTTCTTCTTAATATATCTTAGGCTGTGTCTTCTGTGATCCACGCTAACAAAAACAGTAGGTCTTAAGTAAGGCTTCTGCTTTTGGGGGTGCAATCCACACCTTTCCTATTTCAATCAGGGATGTGCCAGTAAAGCCTAAGTTTGAGAACTTAAAGGTGACAGCCAGATTTCTCCTGCATGCTCTGATCACTTAGTTATTTCATTCTTTTGTACCTTATTCCACTCAGGTGTAAAATGGAGATGCTAGTAGTCCTAATTTGTAGTTGTTTCTAAAATGAGGATTTAATAAGCTACCCACAAACCTCTTTAAAATGCTTCATAAATTAAAACTATTTGAGAAAATAATACCATCGTTACCATCATCAGCAACACCAGGCGGCGAGAGGTAAAGTGAACACTGAATCCTTACATAGCCTTTGCCCTTACAGCTGAGGTGGGCCACTCTGACCCGGGCAGAGACCCAGCTGTGAGTGCCAGGCCCTGTTGGTCCTGCAGTTCCTGCTGCAGCCAGCAGCCTCACCTTTGCCATCTCGTTGTGCATGCCCTGCACAGCTATGTGAAGGGGCGCCATCATGCTGCTGTTTCGGAGGTTCGGGTTTGCTCCACGGCTGAGAAGAAACTTAATACTTTCAACCTGGTTGTTTTCTGCAGCCCAGTGCATAGGGGTATTTCCATAATTGTCCATTACATTCAGCACTAGAAAAAGTCCAAAATAGAATTAAATTTCGTTTGGCCCAATTATTTGCTACTTCCTGAGGGCCTCCTTACTTCAAGGCACAGAACCAAGTGCTAGTATAATCAGCCGCGTGCTCATCATAAGGAATAAAAATACAGCTTCAGTTTTCAAAGAGTATCTAATGGGCACACTTGATCTTGTCAATTAGGTTAAATTTCTAACCATAGCACCTGTAAGAAAGAGGTCTTCCCACTGTCCCATGTCTTTACACATGAATTTGGGGATTGTAAGAAAATTTTAAGAGTATATAAGAGTAGGAACCCTCATCCAGGCAATCTACAAGGGTTCACAGGACCGTGATTTCAGTCAAGCCTCCGTTAGTCACAGGACCATAACTTCAGTGCTATCACGACCACTTTTCAGAGAGAAGGTGCTGAGGCCTAGAGAGACTGAAAGTGTTTAATATTATACAGCTGTTAAGGAGTTGTGTAAATTATACAATCTCTGTTCATAATCAAACTTGGTACAAAATAATACACACGAACACACATACATCAGACACACACACACACGCACACACACACCCCTTGCATTGCTTTTGGGAGAATAATGTTAATTAATATCTTTAAGCCGAGCGCCTGGTCTACAGTAAAGTTTCCAAAAATGTTAAAGAGAAAAAGATACACCACTAATAAACTGCAAGACTAGAATCTGAGCTTGAGCTTTGAAGCTGTACGTAGTTCCCACACATTTCTACAGTACAACAAATGATACTATTCACCCCCGGGGCTTGGCATGAGAATTATGCACCTTTTCATCCTGAAGGCCCCACATCTATTCTACAGTACACAGGGCTGCCTGTTTTATCAATCATTTCAATCAGTGGCCGTATACTTTTATGTCTGAGGGGGGAGAAAACTAATCCCTTATAAATAGGGAGCATTTATAATACCTGGAGCCATTACACGGCCAAGTTTCTTGTTTTCCTCTTTTTAAAAGTTTCTCTCTCCAGTCCCTTCATTCATCTCATTCTCAACAACAACACACACATCTGCACGACCACCAAGAATTAGACACATCCTCACACACCTTTCTTAACCGTTCTGTCTGAGCAAGAGAGAGTGCTCTACTCAGTACCAAACTTACACAGGTACTCAACGCTTACACCCATTTAGTAACTAAAGAACTTGAATCTAGCTTTTATATTCACCCCTTTTCAGAACTCATTTGTACAAAGGCCACTGGGGACTCTAAATAAAGGGCTTTCTTGTGTTCTTCTTCCCAGGTGATCATTTTAGAGCAACTGATCCTTGTGACTCATCTATCTTAAAAATTTCTCTCTTGAGTTTTGTATCATCAGTCGCTTATCCATTACTTTCATTATACTTTTTCTGGTTCTTGTACGGCTCTCTATCTTTTCTGGTTGGTAAGCAACTCTTAGCTACCTTTGTTAGGAATCTATGGTCTCCTAAAAGATGTTTCTTCATTCCCACAGTCTCGTTTACTTCTATGCAATAGTGGCCCTGTAAGGGCAGGTCCTCTCCTTCCACATTTCTGGATGTCTAACGGATTTCCAAGGTTCTGTCGCCCAGGCCATTCAAACTCAGTGTAACCCAATCTTCTCATACTCTCACACTCACTTTTTTCTTTACTTATATGCCTCCTGTTGGGGAGGGTTATACTGTCAGCCTAACCTCAAAGTCAGTTCCAACTCCCTGCCATTCACTCGCCATGTTTAATCTGTCAGGCACTGTTGAACCTACTTGCAAAAATCTTCTGAACTCTTTCTTTTTCTTTATTGAAACCTCACAACTTTGATGGATTTTCATCTCCTCTTTATGCTTACGTGGGTTTTTGACAAAACTGTACTTTTTAATCCATCTTCCACAATATTTATAGAATCACACAGTAAAGGACTCATCAGATCATGTCACTGTTGAAATCTCTGTGCATCCATTACCTTCATTGTCTGCAGTTCAATTTCTCAAAGAAGGTCAGTTTCCAGTGATGGGGGAGGGAGAACATTACCTCTTCCTGATAAGGAGATGCTATGTAGAATAATATCCACTAAAGTAGTAAAGAAGATACATAAAATGTATTCAAAGTTTTATGATCTGTCCACAAATCCAAAGAAATCTCAGCTTGCTGAGGGTATCACAGATCTCTGCACTATCCTTCAGAGTGGTTCAGTGGTATCATTCAAAAAGTATTGGTCTGTAGGGAAACGCACACTTCGAATACTTATATTCAGACCCTTTGTAATGAGGTACAAATCTACCTTTTAGAATCACTTCACACAGCTCTTCCCTGTGACTCTCATGTGATGATGGATTTATGAAATATGAGTAACACTTTTTTACCTTCACAAGAAGAACCGCTGATAATCATCTTCATCAGTTCTAGTTCACCCTCCCCTGCAGCATGATGCAAAGCAGAGACATTTTCCTCCTCATATTTGTTTAATTTCCATCGGTTCTTGATAAACTGTTGTAATCTACATTCATTTCCTTCAAAAACCACCTAGAGATGCGTATGTATATAAAACCATTACCTTAAACAAGAATATGCAAAGTTTACAAAGCTTATCATTTTATTTTCTTTAAAAGTTTCCTATTCCCCAAAACTGTGACTCTTATATAAAGATAAACATTTTTCTTTTTCTTAATTCTTTTTAAAATTTTTGTTACTACATATTTGTCATATGTAATGGCCACATTCATCATTGGGAATTTCTGATATATCTTGTCTTTTTTCCCATGTTCCTCCCCTCCCTTCAACCCTTCTTCCCTTCCCCATTTATAAAAGATTTGTTTCAATTTTTCCCTTTTTCTTGAAGAACAAGGAATGGTTATAGAGATAAAGTAAAAACAAAATGCCTAAGAATTGACAAGTACATTAAATAAATGGTTTGTCTTTCTGATCATAAACTGCATACCCTGTAGAAATAAAGGCCTGGAGGAAAGTTTTGAAGTAAACTTAAGGAATGTGCTCCGAGAACTAATGAATACAATGAAAATACAGAAGAATTCAATTTTTCTGATGAAAAGGAATTCAACCTACAGACTGAGAAATGTGGATTAGAAAAATGAGTTCCAGGAATGCAAGGACTATTAACTTCAGGAATCTAAATTTACTGTTCTTCCTTTAGTTTTTCTACATGCAGTCAGTCTCCATCCAATGTTACCTATATACCAAAGCTGCAATCATCCTGAATCTTGTCTTGTAATGTACTTGGTCAGTAATCTAACGTGACTGCCCACTCTTCTGGGAATTAGTCTTCTTTCTCTTTTAGACACTGGTGCCTACCCCAGGCCAAGTGGGGCAGGTTGAGCTCCCCTTTGTTCTCTGCAGGCACAAAGAGCTAACACTCATGCACACTTACTGGGACCAGCTGTCAGGACACTGGCAGGTTACTTGATCCACTGCCTGAAGGCATACTATTAAATGGTCAAGTCAAAATCTGAGTAAGTGGTGCATGCGATATGCATTTTGCCTACTTGATGAATACTAAAAGCCAATATACAATAAAAATTGAGGCTGATGTCAAAATCCACCAATATAGAATGAACAATTTGAAAGAATGAGATACTATAAAGCATAAGAACAGGCATGAGAGGGAAGGCTCAACAGCTTTTAGCCCGGTCAGCTACTGTGTCTGGCCTATAAATGTACGATTACTAACAGATGCTTACTTACACCGGTGCAGGCAGAGTAAGGGGTGCTTTGCATATCTCACCTTCTCCTAACATTTTCTTTTTGATGCTCTTCATATTCTTCATCCTACGTGGACTGGAGGCAGTGTGTCATGAATGGCATTCTGTTTCCTCCTTGTAAAATTTTGAGATGATAATCTTTATGCTCATTTTATGAGAGGTGAAAAACTTCCCAATAGGATTTTTTAAAAACACTCATGAGAATGAAATTACTAAAAATTAGGTTCTTGAGATGTAGCTTACTGGTAGTATTTGCCTGGTATATGCAAGGTCATGGATTTGATCGCCATCATTTAAATTACTAAAACAAATAAAATATAATTTTCTTTAGTGTTCTTAATGTTAACATTGCAAAAAATTTTTAAACAAAATCCATAATGTTATTAGCCTTGCATTATTATTTAAATCTAAATGTATTGGATAAAAAGAATATTGTATTCATCCTAACATTTGCTAATAAACCTTCTTAGGGCATCTATATTAACTGACGTATTTGCTGATTCAACTATTCGAAACATGTTAGAATCTGTCTTATGCAGGAAATTAGGAACTTTCAAAATTATTAGTCATGGAAGTATTTAATTGTACTGCAAGTGACTAATAAGATTTTTATTCAAAGTTGCTTCAGAATTCTTGCCTATATTTGAAAGTAAACAGTGAGGCATCATCCATAAATAGATTAAGCCATACCTTGGTCTCTTGTCAACATTTTTACATTGTTTAGATATGATGGTATCACTGATTACATACTGCATTAGCGAGGTCAGAAAAGCCACTGAATTCTCATATTTGGCTGCCAAAGGCATGATTTAATCTACTGTTGAACTGCAGATTTTGATCAAAAACTGAGGTGGAAGGCAAATGCTGACATGGCCCTGGGCTGCACACAGTGGGCTTCTTGGGAGCTCAGCACCTGCAGCCCCATGTGCTTCTGTGCCTGTGCCCTGCTTTGGCTCTGCAAGACCTGTTACCTGAACGTGGGGTCCTTCTTCCTCTCCTTGTTCTCAATCCGCCTGGCTTCCTGTAGCCCTCAAAATTCTATTCGAGGCCTTCCTGATAGTGCTAGCATCCCATCCCCCATCCAGCCTGTCTTACTTTCTCTCAAGTCCAGGGTGGTATCTTCCAGATGCCACAAGATGTGTGGCCACTCAGTACTTAGTAGAATATACACTGTGCCTTGTTAGGTTTTCAGTGTTCTTCCCTTTAATTTCTACTATAATAAGTATTGGAAGCTATAACTCACACAAACAAGCCTTCTTTAAGATCCTCTGCATTGTTTATGCTTAAAAGGTTCTTAAGACAACAAAAAAGTTTGAGAAACACTAGCTCTCTTTTTATCCCTCATGCATTGTCTATGCTAAAAGTATTCTACACATTTGTACACTTACTTGTTCGTGATACTTTTATGTGCAGAAATGGTTTTATCTAGGGAGGGAAGGAAAGAAGAAATCCCTCCTCTATACAACAGACTTTTAAAGATGTATCACTTTTAAATTGAAAAACTGAATTTCATATAAGCTACATACACCTTTGGTGACTGCAGGATGTGACAGGGAGCATCCAGCCATTTCTAAATTTACTCCCACAAAGTAGCAGATTCTAAATGAACTTTCTGCAGAAATAGGCTCACTCTTAAGGAAGTGTTCACCTAAATGCACTTGGGAGCATTTCAGCATTTGAATTTGACATGATCTTTGGATGCTAAAGGAGGACTGTACTGCCCACCCCCATGACTGAAAGATCAATTTACAGGCCTGTTTATTGGTGTGCTGTCAACACATAGGCAACTCTTTGGAGGAAGTACTAGGTTCACCTGCTTACCGGGTACTACTAAACTAAAAATGACAAAGCAGTACCTAAATAATTTGCAGGAGCCATGAGATGAGTTAGACAGTCTCAACTGAGAAAAAGACCTGGCACTAGGCTTTAAAAAGAACTCCTAAATAAAGTTCTTAAGGTAAGCCTAGGATGTCATTGAGACAAATTACACCGCTGTAGCTTCCTTTTGTAACATAGTCGCTTCAACTCTTTTGGATTCTGAAACATTTCTAGATTCAGTTCATAATAAAATGTCTATATTACTTTTAAGGACACTAATTCTCACTAAGCCCTTTAAATCAGAGATTAAAATCCACCCATTAGTTGGCTTTAATGAAATATACATAAGTAGTAACGGGGTCAATTAAAGGAAAGAAAATCAAAGAGAAAATTGGAACAATTGAAAGTTTAAATGCTAAGTATTAACTCTCTTGAAAGAAAATTATTGAAAAATGCAAAAGGCATCTGACGTTCTTTTCTACATTTTTGTAAGTTTCTTTTTGTTAGCATTCCTGAAATTTGATTTTGTTAGCATTCCTGAAATTGTGTGTGTGTGTGTGTGTGTGTGTGTGTGTGTGTGTGTGTTTAGAAAATATATTATATATCATATCTTTCCAATCAGGGACCCACAGTGAAAGTTCTTGAGTTCAAATTTTTCCCTGGTTGTATATGTATTGCTTTCCAATAAGTCCAACCTCTGGGAGTTTTATGGACTAACCTGAAACTGCTGCAGTTAATAAAATGAAATATTCAAATCTCTCAGTCTACAAGCCATAGTATAGCCTTACATAACATGAGTGGGTCTACTTGATTTAGTTAATAAGACTGAAGAAAGCCAATTAAACAAAAACAAGAAGAAAAACTTGAAGTCTGGGGTGGTGGCACACATCTGTAATCTCAGCAGTCTGGGAGCCTGAGGCAGGAGAATCACAATTCAAGCCTAGCCTGGGCAGTTTATTGAGACCCTTTTTAAAATAAAAAATAAAAAAGGCTAAGCATCTAGCTCAGGATGAAGACCCTGGGTTCAGTCTCCAGTACCAAAAAGGAAAGAAAAACTTTGAAACTGACTGCAGAAATCCTCTAGCAAATATCTCTAGAAAACCAAAACTACATGGTTATTTCCAGAATTCTTAAATTTCTTCCTGTCCCACATTAATTCCAAAGATGTTGTCCTAGTGATAGAATCTATTTATGAATTAGTTATTTGAAGTGAGCCTAAGACCTTGCTTAATATGCTGATGTGAGGGAGGACAAAAAAGCCAGTGTTGAAAGCATATGTATAAACTCTCCTTCCAAGATCTGGTTTCTCAGTCTGTGTAACTTTACTACACAACTCACACAACTGGCAACTTTGTCAATTCGTGCAACCTGCATTAGTGGCAATCTGCCAAGAGTCACAAAGTCAAAACTGTGGGTTCCTCCTGATTCTTCTAAAACTTTCCTAAAGAGATATTAAGACTGAGAAGCCGTATCTATTGTCACAAATACATCCAAACAACTTACTGTCTATCACAGCAGGATTGGTGAAGTAAATCATGATACATTCATACTGGAGTATTATAAAGCTACTAAAAATGAATGAGTCAAATCTCCCAAGTTCTGATTTGAAAAATATTCTAAAATATATTTCATAACCAAATCGAAGTGCAGATCTCTGCAGCTTCATACCTTTGTAAATAAAAAACATATATGAACATGTGTGTACTTGTTTAAGCATTATTTTTTTTTTCTGGAAAGTATGGCAGGAGCTGTTAATGTGGTTCCACTATAGAGAACACTGGGGTTTTCAAAAGTCACTGTTAATGACATTTTGATCCTTCAGACGAGACTCTCCTTCCTGCTGTCAATCTGAGGAAATCCGCAGTCAACAGCCTGTCCCTCTCAGAATAGAGGAGTACATCAGGCGGTAGCTACTACTACCTTAGGTCAAAACATCTGGAGAACTGGATAATAAACAGAATCCCTATCCCAGTCGCCTACCCACCTTCAAAAAGTTAATCTATAACTCTTTCTGGACCCCCACTGCCAGTCCTGCCTCCCTTCCCTGCATAAGCATCCTTCGCAGGGGATAGTCTCTATCTCACACTGCCCGACAAGAAAATCCTGGACCCCAGGGCACCTCCTGTGTGTCCACCAGCCAGAATACAACCTTTCAGCTGTTTGATTCTAAATGAAAACCTACAGAAGTTCCAAGAGAAACGGCTCATACTACACAGCTGTCCTGATTTTAGGCAGCTGCTTTATTCTGTTAAATGCCTAAGGAGGTACTTTTGGGTAGATCTCCGGAATATGCAGATGTCCACCCCTCACCAAAAACAAGGTGAACAAGCAACCAGCACCCAGAAAGGACAAAAAGTCACTGTGCAGAAGCGTTCTGAGCGCGATCCAACGGGCTGGCCAGCCGTGAGCAGCGCTTACACGGTGCGGGGCACACCTCCCAAAGCAGCATCTCCTCGCCTCATCACGCTGCTACCAGTCGGGGTATCGAAATGTCATCCGCAAGGAAACCACCAGCCCACCCCGCCGAGACTTTGGAGCCCGTCCTGATGGCCCAGGGTACCTTAAAGTCCTTGGAGTCAGGCATGCCGTCCTCAACGCCCTGGTAGGCGACGCCCTGGGGCTCCTTCTCCCCTGAGCGCAGCAGCTTCCTCAGGCTGCGCTTCATCGAGGCCACCTGAGCGCCACCTAGTGCGGTGGCTCCCCACGGGCTGTCACCTGCGGCGAGAGCGCGCGGTCAGGGCGCGGAAGGCTGGGTCGGCTCGGCTGGGCTTCCGAGCTCCCCGCGGGCCGAGATGCTTCAGCAGAACACTCTCCGCGGTGCTGGGCGGAGAACGTGGGGCAGTTCGGGGAGCCTGAGCTACTTGTAGCGCGGAGAGCGGGCGGGGCGGAGGGAGGAGGCAGAAAGGCAGACCTGGAGAGGGTGTGCGCCCAGGACTCGCCCCTTTGGGGGACAGCGTGACTGTCCCCTTTGGGCGGATCGGACGAATCTGTCCTGGGGCGGGAGGAGCAGATGAGGGTGGAGAGAGGCAGAGTGCAACAGAGTATATTGGGGAAACTTAGCTTTCGGTGCCCCGACCAAAAAATACCCGCCTAGATATGTCGTGCCCTTGTTGGCCTCCTCTTAGGGACCTCTTGGATTCGGAAATAAGGTGGGGATTTTGGTGTTTGCTTAGTTTTAATCAAAACTTCACTTTACAGACTCTTGGGAGAATCTTTCTATCCTAGCACTGGTTTGAAGGACTGAATTTTGTCTCTTTGAAGCTCAGGTCGCATTTCCTGTGGGTGAAAAATCAACCGACCTCATGTGTTGGTGTTTCACAATGGTTAATAAAAAATAACAGTCAGGTTAAACATAAGCCACTATTGACTACTGTACGCTTGTTTGCCCTCAGCTTTGTTCAAATGGCTTATTTTCATGGGCCTGCACTGCATTTATTAATCAACAGTATGGGAGTAAATTGTGAGCAGTAGGAGACGTCTTACACCTGAATACAGAAAATGCAGCCTCCCAAGTCGCGGTGCTATGTTTAGTCCACAAGGATAGAAAGCAACAAAACTTCTGTCCAAAGCTCATAGCACTTTTCACAAAACCGAACTTAGCTTTGACGATCTTGCCTTGACAAACTCTGCTCTTTTAAGATTAACATCAGTATTCTGAAGGCAGGAGCTGGCATAGAGCCAGCACTCAAGTCAGCTTTGTAAGATTGCTTGACATAGGGACTATATTGGGCTAAATTTAGGGGCAACAGGATGGTCAGGATGTCATCAAGAAACCATGGGAAGGTTTCCAGAAGTCTTTCAGTTCACATGGCAGCTTGCCATCAATTCCACCTTGGAGTGGAAATCCTTGGAAGAATGACGGTGAATGTGTCACTAAACATCTGTCATGTGTGGCTTGCTGAAAGCTTGGTGAGGGGTACGGATATCTAACCGCCTCTCCCACCAGCAGCTAAGTTCAGACAGTGCAGAGCAGGGATCAGCGGTACACCTTCCTGTGAATTAGTTGGAGTAGGTAATGCATCTGGAGGAGCCTACGAAGGCAAGAATCGGAGAAGGGTAAAGAGAAGAACTTTTATTAAAACCTTGTCCTCCGTCTAGTATTTTACACACACCAGCTCCACTTTGTTCAAAAATAGAAACGCCTCACAAGAATACTAAGCTTTTTTATTTGTTATCATGAGTTACTGTGATCCATTATCTCCCAGCATACAGCTAAATAGGGTACCTAAACCCAAGAAGAGAGAATGAAGAAGAGTTTCATAAGGGGTCGTACTGGAAGCTGGGACAGAGGACACGTCATGGTAGCAAGCATCAGGTGGCTGCGTTGGTCCTAAGCAGGATGCGGGAGCCAGGGAGCTCCCGCGGTAGAGAGGAGCTGGGAGAAGGGTCACTTTAGGTCGGCACCCTTCCTCTGTATCGTCCCTTGGTGCTGGCTGCCAGCACAACATCTCCACAGCAGGACGGTGTCTGTGCTCTTGATGTGCACACCCTTTGCATATATAAATGCCAAGCACATCCACTCTTGGTGTGCACACCCTTTGCATATATAAATCCCAAGCACATCCGCTATGTCCAAACATACCCCAAGGCCTGGGTCTTTCTGACTCTTACCATGTGTTAGAATGAATTTTGTCCTGCTGTCTGCTTGAGATTGAAATGCTAATTAATTTTTCTTTTTCGTGCTGGACTTCTGCATTTTAGGAGTCTTTCAGTAATATCTTTCTAAGGCCTCTCAGGAATTCTTATAACCATTTCTTCTTAATTACTAAATTATTTCCTATCTCCTTGAAACATTTGTTTTATAGGCACAACTTCCTCCACAACAAATTAGTGAATTTAAGATGCGTAACTTGGGCAGGACCAACATGATATTTAGCTACTTAGAATTAGGATCTTATTTCCTTTAAACTTTAATTATTGATGAATAGTAATAAAATATGATGTTTTATACCATTGTAATTTCACAATAAGAATAACTGTAAAAAGAAAATACATGTTTATAGAATTGTCCCAAGGTAATTTTTATTATCATTTATGTTTTGTGCAAGAAAAAGGAAAGTAATAATAAATTATTTTGCTTGAGTGCTCAGGAGAATAAATTTAGCTACATGTGTATATCAGCTCAATAACGTTTTTGTCAAAATACTGAATTGCTCAGAAGAATTTATTTGGTTCCTTAAAAAAAAATTGTTTCCATTTACCAAATTTTTACAAAGATGTTTATTTTTGTAGATCATTAATCCAGTACTATAATTTGGGATTTGATAGTTCAGTTCTGTGTATCTGTTTTCTATTTATGTACTTCAATCTATGTTTTATATATACATATGTGTGTGTTCATAGTAGTAGTGATGCATTTCTATGTTGAATTATAATTCTATTAGTGCTAAATATATTTGTGAGGGTTATTTGTGACTGTCAACTTGACTAGATTAAGACACCACTAGGAGATAGTAAAGAATCTTTCTGGGCGTGCCTACAGAGATGACTGACATGTAAGCCAACAAAGTGAGGGAAAAGACCTGCCGTGCCCATGAGTGACCCGTGCAATAGGCTTGCACCCCGGATGGGATGAAAAGAAAGAGGAAGTCGGCCTGCATTTGACAAGCTTCATTTTGCTGCAGTGTGTGTCTTTGGCTACTGCCACCACTTGTGGACATCAGACTGCAGTTTCTTCAGCCTTTCAGTATGGACTCACATCTGCAAACCTCAGCAATCTTCCACATCTTCAGTCTCGGTCTGACACTGCATTTTTTTTTTTTTTTCTTTTTGAGGCAGAGTCTCACTTTGCAGTTCAGGCTGGCCTTGAGCTCACTTTGTAGCCCAGGCTGGTCTCAAACTCACAGTGATCCTCCTGCCTCAGCCTCCCAAGTACTGGGATTACAGGTGTGTACCACCACACCCAGCTAATTTTCAGCTTCTTGGAATGATAACCTATGTATCCCCTGGCTCTTGAGTCTGTAGATGACCATTTTTGGACTACCCATCCCAAATCTATCAAATAAATCCCTTTGTGTAATTGTATACGTAAACATATATTTCCTATTCATTCTACTTTTCTACAGAATGCTAAGTAATACCTCCTTTTTAATGGGAAAGTTCAACACATCTATATTTATGAGCACTAACACATCTATCTTTGCTCTAATTATATAGAGATATAAATCTTATCTATTTTCTTTTTATTGTTTTACTTACCTTTGCTGATTAAATTCACATTGTGCATTTTTGAGGTCTAATGATTTGAAGATTGCATATTCAAAATTTTCTTGCAGTTTTCCTTAATTGTAACAATCGCACCTAAAGTCAGATCTTGTCAATCTCAAGAGTAAATGATTGTCTGTATCTTTCCCAATTACAGTTTAATAAGCTCAGCACGGTTGTGTTTTGTGCTTCTCTGACGACCTCACCACCTCTCTTGTCCCTGTTAAATATGTCTTCCTGTTCACTGTTTTTATTGCAGCCCTATTCCTCTATTAAGTATCTATGCTTTTAGTTTTATGATGGAATTTTTATTTCAAAGTCTCTGATCGAAAGTCTTGCTATGTGATACAGCAGAGTGGTCCTCATTGCCCTGGCTGTCCCTCTTGTTCCTCAATTTATAACTTCTCAGAATACATGAGTCTTCTGACTTTGTGTTCAGGGCTTCCCCACCTTTCTTTCCATCAGAGTATTCTTTTGCCTGTGTTTAATTCATGTTTTCCTTCATTTTAATAGCCCTGTGGATTTGATCCTACTCATTTTCTATTTTTTCTGGAATTTGAATATTTCTAATCTGTTGATAGCATACATTTTTTGCCCTCTCTGTTTTGGATTCATTCTTTCTTAAAAAATGTTTTGTTTCACTTTGGTTTTGCCATCTTATAGGATTTAATGTAGGGAATAAGTTAAGTAAATGTATCAAGACAACTATGGTCATCCAAATTGTCTCTCTCAGTTCCCATGTAATTAAAAATTATTCTCTAATGAAATGCATGCAAAGGATAATTTTCAGAAAAATATTGCTTGTCTTGAAATATTTGGGTAGTATTAGGTAAGCATTGGGTCGGGGAGGAAGGAGAAAATTAATGACCTTTAACTTTCTATCACTTCTCAAGCTGTGTCTTCTGCCTGGTGATGATTGAGTCCCAAATGAAAAATTCTGTTAACTGTGGGTAAATGGTGAGATAAAACACACACACACACACACACACACACACACACACACACACACACACAGAGTTTTCTAAACCAGAATCAGAAAAACTCAGCGTTCTTTGCTACAAAGAAATCTGAAGCAAATTTTGTTCTCTCTCTGTCCAGAAGATCAAATAATATACACATACTATCCAAGGCAGTACTTTTCCTAGAACTCTTAGCAACCATGGATCAGTAGAATAGTTAATAAAAATGCACATCTGATAAGATTATTTAGAATGTGAGCCATAAAAAGAACTAATTATTTTAACAAGAAAAACCCGTCACTCAATTCTGTAAAAGAAAATAGAATAGCATAGTTTACAAGAAAACAAGACAAATAAATGCATATATGTGATATTAAATTCTTATAAATGTGCACTTATTTTAATACTTTACTTAATCAGATCATGAAATTCATTTTTATGTTGGGATTCTTATTTCCAACAATTTAATCTGGAGCAACAGCCAAAATTTAAACGTGTTTCCACCAGTGAACGAGATATCTACCAGTGAACGAGAAATTTGGAATATTTCTCCTTGTACAAGTACAGGAAATTGAAGTAGAATTAAAGTTATCTGTTGATTTAGAAACTTCTATGGCACAACTTTACCTGGCATAATTATATATATATATAAAGAATATATATAATAATATATATAAGCATATTTTTATATATGCTTATGTTTGTCTCACTTGCAATGCTTCTTCTATACATAGTACCACACATCAAAATGGTCAGTGGCAGTAGCTATAGGAGAATTGCCTAACCTTTGCAGAAAACTAATTATTGTGTCATCCTGATGCTGAATAAAAGACAGATTATCAAAAAAATAAAGGACTGTATCATTATTATATATTACTTAAAATCTTATATGTGTTAGTAAATCAGTGGACAAGACAGAATTATCCAAGAGAAAGTTATCAAAATAAAACATAGTAAATGTCTCCTCATACCAAAAGCATATATCTGTGTTCATCATGATATGATTTCAGGAATAATAAACTTTTAAAGAGAGTAACAAAAAATAATCTTGTGAGAGATTTTAGATTAAATCAAGCTGACTTTAGACATCACATATGACTATTGAAAACATTCTATCTCTCTATATATAATATACAGATTACTTTAGGGTGGAGCAGTAAGACTACAAACGAAACTTCTTTAATCTTTGAGTATCTCTAAGTTTTATGTTACTAATTATATTATACATTGAGCTTGAAGAACATAGAACTAGTTTAAATTTTGTACACAAATTTAAATATTTCACTGGATTTATCTTACCAATATATGTTGTTTAAACTCAGTCTTCAATTTAAAGAGACATTCTTGTTTGTTTCACACATAATTTATCCCTGCCCATGAAAAGAAACTTTTTTCAGGATTCCAAATCATTAAACCTCTCAGTGAATTCTGAAAAAGTACAGTATAAAGAATTCAAGTGGGGGCTGGGGATTTAGCTCAGCAGCAAAGCGCCTGCCTGGCAAGTGCAAGGTCGTGAGTTCAGTTCCCGGTACCGGAGAAAAACACACAAAAAAACAAAAAACAAACAAACAAAAAAAAAGAATTCAAGTGGATTATAATAGTTTTTAATCTCACCTAACGCATGCAGGGAACCCAGTCGTACTGAAACTAAATAACATTAAATGAAAACCTTAATTCCTTAGATCTGAAATTCAGGCTGGCAGTCAGATATATGTGTTAGCATAGTACTTATTTCATATATCAGAAACTCCAACTTATCTAGTGTCTGAAATATATAGATTATCATTTAAAAATAAGAAAATCACAAGATATTGAATACAAAACGTGCTCACCTTTATCTATGGAAACTGACATCTTGTTTCTGTTGTTACACAGACAGAGAACTGTTCCTTTTCTCATAGTCACCAGGTCACACCACTTTTATAACCCCATGTAATTAATTACACAAGGTATGATTCATTTTAAGAGTCAATATTAGACCTTTTTATTAAACTACCTTATATAAATGATGATCGAACATACTATATTCGTAATTCATAATACCGTATTTTATAAATTTTTTATTGCTGCCTGTTTAAAACTAGTGGCCTAATTTAATTATTGCTTATGTTTGTCTCACTTGCAATGCTTCTTCTATACATAGTACCACACATCAAAATGGTTAGTGGCAGTAGCTATAGGAGAATTGCCTAACCTTTGCAGAAAACTAATTATTGTGTCATCCTGATGCTGAATAAAAGACAGATTATCAAAAAATAAAGGACTGCATCATTGTTATATATTACTTAAATTCTTATATGTGTTAGTAAATCAGTGGACAAGACAGAATTATCCAAGAGAAAGTTATCCAAAATAAAACATAGTAAATGCCTCCTCATACCAAAAGCATATATCTGTGTCCACATGATATAATTTTGGGAAAAATAAACCTTTAAAGAGAGTAAATAAAAAATTATCTTGTGAAAGATATTAGATTAAATCAAGCTGACTTTAGACATCATATATGACTATTGAAAACATTCTATCTGATATGTTCTCCATTTTCTGAGTGTAAGGCATTTTTATTTATTCATTCAATTATTATCTCAAAAGTATTTAATAGTAACTGTATATGAGGCAGTACATTAGCAAGATAGAGTAACAGACATTTGAACTAGTATACAATATGTATCGCTGTTATAGTTAGGACTTATATCTCAATTATGCAAAGTCTGAAAAAGATTGCTCTAAAAGACAAATATATGTATATAATTGTATGTAACTAATGGAGCACATTGTGATATTTCAGTACACATATACAATATGTAATGATCATGTCAGGGCATTTGGCATATCAATTCCCTCAAATATTTATCATTTCTTTGTCTTGAGAACATTTAAACACTTCCCTAATAGCTATTTTCAAACATTCAGTTGTCAACCATTGTTCTTCTACTGCGCTGTAAGATTAGTAGTTATTCCTCAAGTCCAGCTGCACCCCTGTCCCCCTTATTCATGCCCCCATTTCCCCTTTCCTCTGTATCCTTCCCAGGCTCTCCTAACCACTATCGTATTCTCTATTGCCGTCAACATTTTAGGTTACACATATATCAGAACATGCAAAGTATGTTTCTGTGCCTGACTTATTCACTTAATATTATATCTTTTCCAGTTCCATCCATGTAAAACAGGTTTTCAGAATTAGCCAGAAACTCTTCAAGTGGTGTTTCGGAGAACAAGGAAAAATACTGTAGAGTGGCTCTGTCATCTTTACCTCATGGCTTCTCATGTTTCCATGTTGATTGGCATTGAGCCATAAAAAGTGAAAAGGTATGGAGCAGCTCTAGGGGCATTTTTTGGAGCAGATCAGTCATGTAACCACATGACTGTGACTGCATGGGAATGTGCAGAATGGAGAGTGTAGAAAGAGAGGGTTTGTGTTTATCGGTAATCCCCTCCACAGGTGCTGCAGGATCACTTCTATGGGTTGGTCAGGGAAGACTCTCTGAAGGAAGCTAGATGAGTGACAGCTAACCAAGTGGAGAAGGAAGACAGACCCATGCAAAGACCATCACTGTAGCAGAAGGAAGAGTGTGTGCAAATCACAGAAATGAGAGAAGATAGTGAAACTGAGAAATAATAACATGGATTCTCATGAAGGAGTAGAAGGAAAGTTGAACAGGAGGGACAATAGATACTTTTATAATGAAATTACCCATGTTGTACAGTATGAAATTCCAGGTTCCCTTTAGATTATTTCTGTTTGCAGGATAGGGGCTAAAGCAAGAATAGAGTCAATGAAGTCAATTAAGGAAGATACAGCAGCCATAAAGTCAGAAAGGGTGAAAAGTCTCCCTTGTGGCAGTGGGAAGGAAAGAAGGGATGATTTCACAGGTTTGTGGGACATAGGTGCTCCTGAGGTTGGACAGCGATTTAAGTAAGGTCCTGAACAGTAGAGACTTCTGACTTCATAGGGAGACCAGAAGGAAAAAGTGGATGATCTTCAGAAGAGGGAGAGGAAGGCTATGTCATCCAGAAATCCGTGAGATGAGCAACTTTTTAAAGGGTAGAAAATGCAACTTTGCAAAATCTGAAGAAAGGCAAAGTAAAAGAAGACCAAAATTATTGATTTCAATGTCAAAATTAGAATCACACTGAGACTCCTGATAAGAGAGACTTGAAAATTGAAATTTACTATTAATAGTAAGCACTGCAATAACATTGGAAACGATAGAATACTGTAAGAATCTTAAACATTGGTCATAAGTACTCAACAGCCTACCTTGGAGTTTAAATTATTCAGATGTAGATGGAAGTGAACCTTCATATTAATCACAATTATATTGGACAAAGTTTAAGATGAATCTGATTATGCTATGAACATTAAAACAATCTACTATGGAATTATTGGAGTTTCAACATTGATATTTCACCATGTGGAGATTTTTACTGCTGCCTAAGTTTGCTGGGAATTTGGAGGACAATAATTTATATGATTACTATTACTAAAACATCATGTGGAATGCATACATTGACTATAATATTTTTAAAATTATAATATCAAATGATAGATATTATAAGGATGTTAATAGAAAGAATTCATGGAATTTATGATAACAAAATTTCAAAGCATACTGAAACAATATTTTTTCAAGTTCCATGCTGAATAATAATATGCTTTTGTTTTCATTTAATGGTCAAATATAAATATTTTAATAGCAGATATTTCATATGTAGTACAAAAATATCAAAAAGATCAAAAACAGTTTGTAGAAAATTAGCAAAACCAGAATGAGTGAAATAGAAAACTGTAGTTTTATTAGGTAAATAATCTCTCAAATATTAAAATGCAAAACTGCTTTATATGGAATAATAGTATCTCAAAGAACTAAAAGTGATATACTTAATGTATATTTTTATAAAATCATTATTGTCTTTAAAAATTAAAATATTTCTTTCTCACTTCCTAGGACATAATAGGCATTTATATTAAAATTATAATGTAGTGGATTATTACAAAGAAAGAAAAAGAAGTAAGCTATCTTTTAAATTTGGTAAATTTTGGTTTTGTTTTTCTATTTAGTCATAAAGGATAAAGTAACTACTTCTATTTTAGAAACTAAGTTAAACTATAGCTCAATATACAAAGCACTACAAAAATTATTTTCACAGTAGAAAATCAGCAAACTTATAAACCAATTACCTAATTACTTACAGAGACCCCATCAGTGATCTACAAAAGCAGATTTTCTTGGCCAACCAGATAAAATTTGTGCAACAACACTGAATTTGAAATAGACAAAAGTTGGAGTCTTAACTTGCCACCAAACAGCTTTATAACTTCACTTCAGTCACTTAATTTCCCTGAATTTCTGATCCCTTATGCACAGAATTAAAATAATAAGACCAGCTTCAGTAGCACTTTGTTAGAAACAAACTAGAATGTGTGAGATTCTTATACTATTTAGCATAATTGTCCATGTTTTACAAGCAGTATTACAAAACACGTTTATTATTCTTAGGAGCATTTTTCAGTAATTCAGAAAGCACTAGGAGCATAGCACATGAGAGACCATTTATAAACCTTTCAGGTGGAGAAACATTAAATGTCAAACTAAACACTCCAAAGTCAAATGTGCTTATTGTGGTTCCTGGGGATAAGATAAACTTTTGGGAAATGACAGTACAATAATTTTTTAATTGAGTTACTGTAATAAAAGGGAGAGTAATGCTTTGTGTTTCTTTAGTACATTTTTGCAGTCACTAAAGTGCATACAGTAATTAGTGGGTACTGTGCACACTTACTGAATGATTACGGTGAGCAGGTTTCATATTTATATTTGATTTAAGTGCTTCACATTTGTTATCTCACAAATCCTCACAACTTATAAAGAAATTCCTTTATTTCCCTCCCCTCCCTTTACAGATGAGAAATTAAGGGATAGAGAGGTGGTTTGACTTGCCCAAACATGCATGCATGACTTTTTATTGGGTGTTAGCAGTAAAGATTCCATGGCATCTTTGGTTGCCAATTCTGATATTTAATAATCTCTGAATATCAGTAGGTTACCTCACCTGCGTGCTCCATTGTGCTGTGCCTGTTATTAATTATTTTTATTTGTAAACTTTGATCCTCAACATTATGATTCATCCTGACTCTGCCCGGTGAATACTTCCACACAAATTGCTTTCCCAAGAAGAAACCCTTCTAGATAATAAATTTCCTGTGTTGTGGTTAAAGAAAATGAAACAAATTACAATTACTCACTTGCTTATTAAAGTCCAAAATGTATCCAAACTAGGACTAATACTCAATGACTTGTTTACTGGTCTCAGTGGGAAATTCCAAGCACAAGGCCCTAGGAAATAACCAGCTAATCTGTAGTAAAGCCCGGATTGAGAGCCAGTGTGGGAGACCAGATAGAAGGATTAAGGCTTAACTGGCCTCTTCTGTCATCATTAGCAAGCAAGGAAGTGTGAATATGTGCTGACATGTGTTGGCAAAAGTACAAACAGCTGAGATCCAATTGTTTACAGACAAGTACCATGGGTGGTGGGAGACAGATGAATACATTTTACTCTGCTTGTTTATACCTATGTCCGTGTCTGAGTGAATAAAGCCGAGGTGTGCCAGTCATTTAGGGCTTTTTGTCAAAGGGAGACAAGAGCCCCTGGATCTCCATATTTTAACCTAATTCTGTGTCTCTTTGCTTTTCATCTTCAAAGCCCCTTGGTCAGGTATAACCTCATAGGTTTACCATGTACAGATGCACCCAAACAGGGAGCTGGCCAAGAAAGTCCTCCTGGAGAAAAAGTGTAGTGAGTCAACAACAGGGACTTCTGCAGCAGAAGAAAACAACAAAAGGAAAAGCAAAATAAAAAGGAACATGAGCTCACACAATAAAGTCAGTCAGGATAATGGGGCAGAGTTCATTGCTTGAAATACACTGTTATATCCCTTTGCTGGAAATTTTGTTGTGCTAGTCTGGTGATCAAGTTCACATTCAGTTGAATTCTCATATGTTGCAAGATGTTATCAAACATAATCCTTGGTTTCCTCAGGTGGGTATATTTGATGTAGAGATTTAGGATCAAATGAGAGAGGTTTTCAAGTGTGCTTATATCCAGGGCTCTGTTATATCCCCTAAAACTTTTTCTATGTGAAGCTTAATCTGTGCAGTTCTTAGCTCTTTAACTGCAGGAGAACATCCCACACCTAGTGCACCCTTGAAGATCAAGGTAAAGAGCCCTGGTCCTCTTCTCTTTCTTCTCCTCTTCCTCTTCCCCTCTGTCTGTGTTTGAGACAAAAATAATGCCGGCTTATCAAAGATTAGTTAGGCTGTGTTCAATGAAGAGCCCCTTGGGACATATACTTTCGATTAATATTCATTCTGACACTAACAATCTACTAGGAAATGCTAATAGGTGAAATCCTTTGAAGCATAAGTTGCTCAAAGAATTAAAATCCAATGTTACGAACAATGGGGTTCAAGGACCTTTCACATTGGGCTTATCGAAGTTTGTACTAGGAGCTTTGCACTTGCCTCCTTTAGACATTAAGCATTTAGCAAAATCCTGACTCTCTGCAGAGCAATATTTAACTTTTCATGTTAACTTTCTTTCTTTCCTTTCCGTTTTTTTTTTTTTTTTTGTCTTTTTGAGACAGGGTCTCACTATGCAGTTCAGGCTGGCCATGAGCTCACTCAAGACATCCATAGATTATGGAAGTGTTATTGGCCCCTGGTCTGTACTCACATCTAACCTTACAGTTAAGACTTCCAGACAAGGCTTAACTGCATATGGCTTTCATAATGAAATAAGCCTAGGTAACTGTTATGGTTTGTGTCTGGATGTCCCCCCAATGCCACATGCAGTCATGGGGTGGGATTTTAGAGTTTATGATTGATCCATGATTCAATGCTGGAATTATAGGTGTGAGTGCTACACCCACCTTGGGGTGGAGAGTTTGCATATGTAAGGGAGAGAAAGAGGCTACTTTCTGCCACTCCTCCCTTTTTGCTCTGATTGCTTTGTTGCCCCCCCGCAACCTCCACAGCCATGCACGGTTGCCCTGTGCCATGTGCCACTCTGCCTTGGAGCCAGAAAAGTATGGACTGAAACCTCCATGAAGTGTGAGCTAAATAAACCTTTCCTTCCTTAATTTTGGGTGTTGGGTATTTTGTCTCAACAACAAGAGAAAAGTAACCAAGACAGTAGCTATTCCTGAGGATGGTATTCCCAGTCAGTCCTTTTTACACATTCTTCAAGGCCCCTGTGAGCGTTAACCTGGTTCTCAGCCAGGCTGTGGCAAGCTTTCCAGAGACAGACACCAAATGCCCAAGCAGCAGAGACTGGTGTGTTGCAGCTGGCTTTTCAGTATGCTAATAAGGACTGTAAACAAGTGAATGTTCTGTCTGAGAGATTAAAAATCTTGGAACCTATTTGAAAGTGTGTGAAGATGTGCATCCTGAAGGCCATAAATCCTCTATGTTTTCCCAAGATATGTTTGGTTTTACTAAACAAAATCAGATTTCTTCAAAGATACAATATTTTAATTGTGGTAAACCAGGGACATCCATAAGCACTGCACTCAATCTCAGGATGAGTGTTGGTACAAGAACAGCCGAAAAGTGAGACATATCAAGCCTTCCACCAGCCCTTGGAATACTCTTGTTTTTGTTATACCAAAGAAAGTGGAGGCTGCTTCATTATTTAAAAGCTATAAATGCATGTATTTATCCTATGGGTCCTTTGCAGCCTGGGTTCCCCTCTCTCACTGCAGCTCCACAGGACTGGTCTATGATTGTTAATGATCTTAAGGACTGTTTTTTTACCATCCCTTTAAGCCCACAAGAATGAACTCGTTTTCCTTTCTCTGTTCATGCCATTAACTTTGCCCTACCTATGCACCCATATCAATGGACAGTTTTGCCACAGGGGCTCATGAACAGCCCTCCCTTAAAGAGCTCCAGATAATAGACACTGCCAGGTTGAATATAACCACTTTCTATTCCCTTAAATCTCATTTCACTATTATTGAAAACATCAAGGGCCATCTCACTGTTTCATTTATAACCAACACATAAAATAAATCTCAGTGTATAAATTAAAATAAAATATGAGAATGAACACATGGTCTAACATTAATCTTCTATGTAAAATGATATATTAATTCAATTAGCATTTGCTTGAGATCCCTTCTAGGCTATATCCTGGCAATACAAAAAGAGAAGAAGAGGGTTTGCATGGTTTGAGGCCTGAATGCTCTCTCCTAGATAGAAAAACACTCAGATATGCTTACAGGTGTTAAACATACTAAAGAAGATGTTCTAAAGAGAAGAAACAGCATAAATGAAGGACTGGCATCTGAAGGAGTCTGATAGCTTTTATTTTGGGGGGGTAGTGGCATATGCCTCTTTTATTTATTTATTATTACTACATCTGCATTACAAAAGGTTTACTTTCCTAGTAGAGTTCCTAGTACCTGTGCACAACATATCTTAATTCTTTTTACAGCCCCTTCCCTCCCCACCTCCCACCTCCTCCATCTTCTGACCCACTTCCCATTTGAGAAAAATCTTTCTTTCTCTACTTATTATCTATCTCTTTGTTTTTGCTGTTCTTTATTTATAATTTGAGTTGCTCATAAAAGAGAAATCCTTGTGGCATTTAAGCTTGTGTTTCTTGTTTATTTCAATTCACATTATGACCTCAAACTGCATTCTTTTTCCTATAAATGACTCAAGTTTAACTGTCTTTTTGGCACAGTAGTACTGCATTGTGTATAAATACATTTTCTTTATCCATTTTTTTGGTGGACAAATAGGCTACTTCTCAGATTTAGCTACTCTGAATTGTGCTTCTATAAACATGGGTATGTGTTTGCACAGATAAGAAGTGAGACTGTTGATAAGTTTTATCTCTCATCATGTAGGTAGTGTGAGACACTATGCAATTTTTTTCTTCAAAAAATAATTCTGGTGCTGGACTGAGGAGTAGGTTGAGAGGTACAAAAACTAAAGGCATGGAGATCAGTTAGGAGGTTGTAACAGACAAGTGACCATGAGGGCTTGACCCAGGGCAGGAATAGTTGGAATGGAAAGAGCTGGTTGGTTGCAAAAGACTTATAAGACACTGAAATAGCAAAAACATTGAGTGATTTTACAGGCATAGGTGAAAGAGAATTTTTCCATTGTGAGATTACTCTGTTTCTGGGTACTAGATAATGTCATTCACCTGGGAATCTGGAGTGGTCTGAGCACAAGGTAGAGAGTTAAGGGTACTGGAGTAGCAATATAAACCAAGATGAGTCAATATATCAAGTATTGCATGCCAGATAAATGTCATAAATAAGTGAGGATTAGTAAAACAAACAAAAAAAAATCATTGTAAGCAGGCAGAAAGAGTGCAAAGTTGGTAAGACCATGCACTGGAGGTCTAAGTATGCACAACACTACAATTAATAACTGTTGTGGTCAGGATTCATAAGGAAGTAATACAAGACATATAATTTATAGGATTATTTTATAATAGTTACCCAAAGAGTCATATACAAAGTGAGTGCGGGAAATCTGTCCACACACTAAAGACCAAAAAAATCCACCTGAGGGATTGGATCCCATGGCAATGTCTTGAATGAGTCCAGCTAAAGACCTAGAGCCCATCAAAATGCATCCCAGAAGTCCAACTGGAGGCCAAGAGCATACCGTAATGTTTCACGCATGTCTATTTCATGGATTTGCACAGGCAAGTCCCAAAGGTCAGTGGTGGAACCTAGAAAGTCTGTGCCAGCAGGATAAAGGATCTGTGCCAGCAGGCTGAGGGATCTGCACTGGAGCCAGAAAGTAATGCTCAAAGTAAGAACAAGAGCTCCCCAGAAAGTTACCATAGCCATCCTTAGGGACAATGAGGTCCTCTAAAGATGAGAACAGCTGAGTCCATATCAGGAACGCCAACAAGACAAGCTTCTCCAGGACATAGGACAGTGCACCATCATCCCCTCTGGAGCCAGGAAGCGATGCTCAAAGTAAAGACCAGAGCTTCCTCAAAGTGAACCGTAGCCATTCTCAGTGATAATAAACTCCCGAGCTCCTTTACGATGAGAACATCAAACATTATATCAGGAAAGCCAGAATGATAAGCTAATCGGGAAAACCAACAGCTCCCTAACAACACCTCTTCTTTGCTCCACTTCTTTTTTCCATTTTGTTGGCAATAATCCTCAGGTGTCCTCCCATACCCGGCAACACACTGCTTCAGTTCAGCTGAGTGTTACCAGTTGACAAGTTGTCAATCCCCTACAATAATCATGTGTTTTATACTTGAATTTTACTAAGGCAGTAGATCTTACGTATTCTTACCACACACAAAGGTAACTATGAGGTGATGAATATGTTAAACAACTTGTTTGTTGTGAATTTTTCATAAATGTGCATATTTGAAGCTGTTCTCACTTTCAGAGGAGCTCAGGACTTCATTGTCACTGAGATGGCTGTGGTAATTTTCTGGGGAGCTCTGGTTCTTTGAGCATTGCTTCCTGGCTCCAATGCAGACCCCTCAACCTGCTACCACGGATCCCTCTGGCACAGACTTTCTAGCTTCCACCACTGACCTTTGGGCCTTCCCAGTGCAGATCCATGAAACAGGCCTGCATGAGACATTGTCATGAATTTGTACCCCATAAACTTATAGAATTTTTAATTGTTAATTATTCTTCACTAAAGTTATGTTGGTGGAGGCGAGGGGAAAGAGCCAACAATGGTATCCCGGGAAATGTGACATGTATTTGATGGGCTGAGTTTTTAAATGGTATCATTCTGAGCTAGGAGTAAGGGTGGGGATAAACAGGAGTAGATCAGGCTAAGAAGAACTCCCTGCAGCGGGAAAAAATCCAAAAATCTCACAAATGAGGGCTGCTGTCATTTATTTATCTTTTCTATTTTCTTCCTGTTGCTTCTAAGTGGTGTTTTCATTCTATTTTTCTATACTGTACCATCTGTTTCCAAATTTCTGTGAGTTCACTTCAGTGAATTTCCTTTAATGTGGATTCTGGTCACTTTTATGGAGTAATTGGGTTGAATTCATCCACTGGTTCAAACAGTAAACGATTGCACTCTTTATAGATAACCTCAGTTTCACAAGACGCGAGTCAACCTGGCCAACCACATACAAGAGTGAAAAAGTGTTAACTGCCTATCTCAAGTTCAGGGCACACTGTTTACACACATGATCTTTTTTCTGCACAGATGTTCCACTTCCATTATGACAGCAGGTCAAGTGCTTATTGGTATTGCCAAATGTTGCCTGATTTTCTGTAAATTTGCCTCATTGCTATTTTTCAGTATTATCTAGTCAGAAGGGCTTCTAACCACATGACAAATTTGAAACATCAGGAAAGCTATCTCAGCAAATGAAATAAATATTTGGGAAAAATATAAACTCATGTGTTTATTCAGAAATAGTTACTATGATAGGATCTTCACTTCATTTGTTGAATTTTCCTTCCTTCAGGGGACATTGTTAGTTTTCCGACACATTTTTTCTGTGCCATTTTCACAAAAATAACTTGTTGACTTGGTATATAATGATGGATCATTTCAGAGGTACATCTTCCTAAATTATGTTTTACATGATGGAGATAAATTTGTATTCATCTATTGACACATCTTTCCAGTGATTCTTTGCAGTGTTATTATAGCATTAAAAATATTTACTCAATATTATCCTCATTTCACTTCATTTATTTGGCAAGAGCAAGTTTACATTCTAATATGTGATCTGTTTTTATGAACTTTCCCTTGAAAGATAAATGTTTAAAGTGATGGATATGCTAATTACCCTGATTTTACTATTACAGAAAGTATACATGACTGGAAACATCCATCACATTGTGTCCTTTGGATATACATAATTATTGCATATCAATGAGAAATAAAATCTTAAATATACATAGCTATGTCTGTGCAATAAAGAGTTCAGAAATATTTTTCCTTTCTTTCCATGTTGATTTCTGTTGGTCTTTTATACATATGCCATATAATACACATTGGGAATGCAATGTTTGTAAACCCATGTGAAGGCATGCAGAGTATTCAAATAGTGCATGGCACATAGCTGCAGTGCAGCCCATGGCAAGTGTTTTTTTTCTATTCAATATCCTTATCCCTCTTACTCTGATAATACTGAATTTTTGTTGTGGAGTCCTAGGGTATAAACCACAAGTTGTTGAGATTAACTAACCATTGAAATCCCATCCTGCCTCACCAGTGAATGTTCTGTGTGTGAACATCTAAAAGTTGGGATTTACAGTGGGCCAAAACCTTCTGGAATTTATTTTCTCCTTGATTAAAGGAGATAAACACACAATAAAGCACCCTTTTCTTCCTTTCCCATCTCCTTTTCTAAGCTTTGGATTCGTCATGTGAGCATTGAATGCTTGGATCTGCGGCAAGTATTACGTGACACAGAGCAAATAGCAGGAGAGAGAATGAAACAGAAAGACAGTGGTACACTAAAAAAGGTGAACAGATTCTGGGTCGTGACATCACTGAACTACCGCCGCAACCCTGAAATTGCTTGTCTTTGTAATCTGTGTTAATAAAGTTATTAATAAAATACAATTAAAACTTTCCTGCTCAATTTCTCACTAAATGCCAATGATGATACCTAAAAAGTATTAGTTATTCAAAATAACAACAGAACATTTGCCATTACCTATTCCTCTTGAATATTCAGTTTGTAAGATGTCTCTTGCATGTTAGAAGAGAAAGCCTACCAAAATTAAGCAGGACTTGTTCCCCTCAAAGTTGGACTCATTCATCATATTTTAAAGAAGTCAACTAATTAGCATGTTTTATGCCCCCCTTATCCATTTTTGAGGCCAGTGATAATGTTAGAAGGATCAGTATTGAAAGTTTTACAAGGTAGTCCTACATTTTTGTCACCATTAAAGTTTATTACCTGAGAAATTATTCAGGAAAGCAACACTGTATTGCAAAGGCTTAAAGTAGCTTCCTCAATGGTGACTCAAGACTTCTAACATCAAGACATGGTAAATAAGTATCAGTCACGCTAGTACAAGTTCCTGTTGCCATCCTATCCTTGGTTTAAACATCCTGTCATGACTAAACACCATAATTCCTTTATATAAATATTCAAACCACAAACCAACCATGGTAGCACATACCTGTAATCCCAGTACTGTGAAGCAGCAGGAGAGTAAGTGCAAGCCCAGTCTGGGCAACTTAGCAAGACCTTGTCTCAAAATTTAAAAAAAGTATATATAAAATCCTGAGCATATACTTCAATGAGAAGGTCTTAGATTTAATCCCCAGTACCTCAGAAAGGAAGAAAAAGACTACAATGCACAGCCATAAACATGGCCAGTGAATTATTATGTGTCACATGGATTCAGAGAATTACAATTTACACACAAAGGTAAATTTCCATTTTATGGCACTTTATCTTATGAGCAAAAGTTCAAATATTGATTTTTAATAAGCAAAGTCACCAGCCAGGTGCAGTGGTACATTCCTATAATCCAAGCTACTCAAGAGATGAGGGCTAGACACGTAGCTTAGTGGCAGAGAAGCCTTGGGATCAATTTCAGGCACTGCAAAGCAGCAACAGCAACACAACAGCAATGACAACAACAACAATATATCATGTGTTTATTCATATGCATCACTCCCAAAATAGAGAAACTATAGGAAACTTTGTCATTGAGGGCCATAGAAAGAAAATTGGATTTTAAATATAGAATTTAAATCCTGTGTGTGAGTAGGTATAAGTAATATGCAGGGAACCTTATCATTTGCTCATTAAACAAGCCACTATTAACTAACAAAATTTATTTTATAGAGAGACAGTTCATACGGTTGAATTAATAGTTTTTTTAAAAATGAATATGAAAGTCATAACTTTTTCAAGTAAAGTGAAATTTTGATCCACAAACAATGTACCACATTATCTTTCTCTGAACATACCTGCATTTACATTATACCATCTTCCTCATACTCAAGCCAGCCATACTCTTCCTTTAGGACTTGTTTGATAGATTTTATTCTGAGACCTAAAATTTTTACCAAGGTGTCTGTAGTCATTCATATTTCTACATTTTATTTTTTCCTCTTTGAAAAACACCTTGGACTGTGAGCCTCTGGATTTTGGGGGGAAGCATGAACTTTCTGAAGTACAATGATTATACAGAAAATACTTTGGCTATGAAAAAAAATTTTTAATCATGGGAATTCAAAAGTTAGCCTTTGGGGCTGGGGATTTAGCTCAGCAGCACAGTGCCTGCCTGGCAAGCGCAAGGTCGTGAGTTCGGTTCCCGGTACCGGAAAAAAACCAAAACCAAAAACAAAAACAAACAAACAACAAAAAAAAAAAGTTAGCCTTTCTGATTATTCTTTTTAGCCAAAGCAAAAGTCTAAATTAGATGGTTTAAATTATTTTGTCATGTATGTCCTTTGAGTTAGAGGATATATGTATTAGTCTGCTTTCCTGTCACAGTGAGAGGGCAAGAGAGACTCCATTTTCTGTATCCATAATAAGAGAAGTCACTTAAAGTTCACTTATGCTATAGTTGACCCCCACTCACTTTGGTTAGTTATCAGCTCACTTAGAGCAGCCATAAAGTGGGAACAGAACAAACAGGACAGAATGGGAAGTACGCTAAAAGTTAAGCTGCAATAGTTATTTGGAATTCAGCTGTCTGACCTGCTGGGAGAAGTAAACTTTGTGATAAGTGTGTGACATTCTTATAAGCATCCCCAAAATGAAATAATGGTTACTATGGAAACCTAAAATGTAGTTAAAACATAGGTGAGACCCAGATCAAGGCAGACATCTTCTCTGGCTCCTAGTTAGAGACTGTCTGTTAGCCGGCTTAATAAACCTTTGTTCGTTCCTGCCTTTTCAGTTATCTCGTGAGTGACTTTCTTGATGAG
Source organism: Chinchilla lanigera (assembly GCF_000276665.1). Taxonomy (NCBI): domain Eukaryota; kingdom Metazoa; phylum Chordata; class Mammalia; order Rodentia; family Chinchillidae; genus Chinchilla; species Chinchilla lanigera. The sequence continues at coordinate 7,856,001 of NW_004955444.1, read as the reverse complement.
CTCACTTGCTGTATTAACGGGGATAAAATACCCGTATTCATTTTTTTTTTTTTTTTGTTTTTTTTTTTTTTGGTTTTTCTCCGGAACCGGGAACCGAACTCACGACCTTGCGCTTGCCAGGCAGGCGCTTTTGCCGCTGAGCTAAATCCCCAGCCCCTAAAATACCCGTATTCACAATTGAAAACATGAAAGGTTTTATTTGGATTATGGTTTTGGAGGACTCAGTCCATCATCAGCTGGCTCCAAGGCGTAAATGACATGGTGGTAAAGCATGGCAGAGGAAAGTTGCCCACCTTATGACAGCCAGGAAGCAGAGAGGGAGGGAAGGAGCCAGGGAGGGAGACACACCCTCCAGTGACATGTGTATTCCAAACAGGTCCCACCTTCTAACAGCACATTTAGCTGTAAACTCATCAATGGATCAATCCACTGATGAACACAGCAGCCCAATGATCCAATCACTTTCCAAAAGCCTTGCCTTTGAACACATGAGACTTCTGGAAAACATCATAGATCTAAACACTAGCTAAGAAGGTCCACATTAGATGAGATTAAAAATCTTATATAATCTTATATAATTGCTACTAATTATACAGATTAATGGTCTTCAGTGTGATACTTCCATACATGCATATATCACAGTTTGATCATGATAATATTCAGTCTTCCTTCCATCTTCTCTCACCTTCCTCACTGTCCTCCCTTCCCACACTTCTATAGTTTCAGGTCACATACTAAAGTCTTTAACTGTGGGGCATGGTGGCACATGCCCATAATTCCAGCACTTGGGAGACTGAGGCAGGAGGATCACTGAGTTTGAGGGCATCCTGGAGTACATTATGAGGCCCTGTCTCAAAAAAAAATAGTCTCTGATTTACTTTGAGTTGACTATTGTACAGGGTGAGACATGGGTCTAATTTATTTCTGTGTCCTCTATTATATTCCATTGAACCTCCTGTCTGGTATTTTGTTGTTATGGCTGTTTATTTGTGGGAGGTTTTTTGGGGGGTTGGCATTTGCCAGTAATGTGCTATTTTTATTAGTATGACTTTGTAGTACATTTTGAAATAAGGCATTGTGATGTATCCTGCTTTGCTCCTTTTTCTCAGAATTGCTTTCGCTATTCAAGGTCTTTTGTGCTACCATGCAAATTTTATAATTTTTTTCTAGTTCTCTTGGGACTATTATTAGTATCATGAGGAGCACTATATTGAACCTGTAGTTTACTTTGGGTAATATGGTCATGTAACGATATTCATTCTGTCAGTAAGAGGTCTTTTCATTTTCTAGTGTCTTCTCCAATGCATTTCTTCAGTGCTTTGTAATCTACATTTAGAGGTATTTTATCTCTTTGATTAGGTTTATTTCTAGGTTCTTTCCTTCTTTTCTTTCCTTACCTTTTTTCTCTTAAGGCTACCATGAATGGCACTGTAATCTTGAATCCTTTCTAAGCAAGTTCATTATTTGTGTACAGAGAAGCTAATAATTTTGTAAGTTGATTTTGGTACTTTACAAAATTTGTTACCTAAGACTTTCTATGAAATTTAGATTTTTTTGAAGTATAAATTTATATCAACTATAAATAGTGAAAATTTGATTTCCTGCTTTCTAATTTATATTCCTTTTCTGTCTTTCTTTTTCCATGATTACTCTAGCTAAAATGTGAAGTACTATATATTAAATAAGTGATGAGAGTGGACATTTTTGTCTTGTTTCTAACTGTAGAGGAAATACGTGCAGTTTTTTCATATTTGGTATAATGCTAGCTCTGGGTTTTCATATATAACCTTTATTTTGTGAGGTTATGATGCTGCTATAACTAATTTCTTCTAGGATTTTCATCATGAAGAGATAATTAATTTTATCAAAGGCTTTTTCTGCATCGAATGAAAAAAATCATGTGATTTTTCTCATTGATTCTATTATATGCTGCATTATATTTATTTCTTTGTATATGTTAAACCATCCTTATGACCTTAGCATAAAAATGATTTGATCATGTGGTGTGATCTTTTTAAACTGCTGTTGACTTTGATTTATACAAATTTTATTGGAGTTCTTACATCTATGTTCTATGAACTGCTTCTTGTATCATTATGCAATGATTTTATGTTTTCTGATTTTGGCTTAAGGTTAATTTTTATTAACTATAAAGTATTCCCACTTGCTTTCTGATCGTTTGCTGGGACTATCACATTCCATCATTTCTCTTTCATGCTGTGTCCATATTTGTTGGTGAGGAATGCATCTTGCAGCCAGCATATTGTTGGATCTTGTTTTTTTTTTTTTTACTACAATTAGCCAGTAGGATCATTTGCATTTGAGTTACTTTTCAAAGTTTTGTATTCGTTCTTGTCATGTTGTGGTTTTTCTGATTTATTTAATGTTCTATCTTCATTTCTTCCTTTTATTCATCTTAGATGTTTGAAGTTTATTGCATTAGTATTTGATTTTTTCCTAATCATCAGTTTCTTATCCACTCTTTAGTGAGACTGATTCCTTCCTGCTCTGTCATGATCATGTTTGTCTCTTTTCCTCTTTTGGATCTAGGATTCTGTGGGATAACTTTGCTAGCTTTGCAATCTAGTTTAACTGTTCTCTTCTTTTAGGACATGAAATACACTATTCCATTCACACTTGGCCTTTGGTGTTTCTGCTGAGAGATCTGCTGTTGTTCTGTTAAGGTGCTGTGTACCTGGAGGTAATATCTTGAAAGTTATTGATAACTGATGTAATCCAGCAGGTTACTGGGTGGTCAAGAGCTAATGGCCCCCCAAATCTTGGTACCATTCCAATCCTATTTTGGAAAATGGACTGAAAAGGGTAGGAAAGGTCAATGTAAGTAGAAATTCTTTCTATAGAATTACAAATATGTGTCCAGTCTGTTTAAAAACTTGAACTCTGACTATATTTTTATAAAATATAGAAATATTACTATTTTAAAGTAACAATTTTATTGTGGTTCCTTTTTTAAGTTGATTTTTTATATATGATGTGATGCTGGGTTAAAGTGCATTTATCCTTTATATGAATATATGATTAACCCAGCACCATTAAAAAGCAATTTGTGTCTAATGTACTGCTAGATCAGCTTTCCTATAAATTAGTTGTCTAGGTATCTATAAGTTTATTTCTGGATCTTGTATTTAACCTATTCTAGGTCCTTGTTCAATTTACCTATTGTATTTTACTATTATACGACTATTAATTCTGTTAATAGAATTTTAATGCTCTTGTCTTGTAACCACATAATATATGTCATTCATGAATTGTCTCTTTGTTGATTGTATATACTTGATATTTTTTAAATATCAAGTAATTGTTGTAATTGTTGATTGTATATACTTGATATTTTTTAAATTAAAGGTTCTAGTAATTGTTGATTGTATATACTTGATATTTTTTAAATTAAAGGTTCTAGTCAGTGTAAGTTCCTGTCAGAGATGTTCTCATATTTCCTTTCCACTGAAGGAAATTAGTGTCCTGTGCAAGGCCAACACCAATGGCATGAACATGTGTGTAATTACAAAGGGGAACATATTAGATTAGGTTACATGATTAGAGGCTAACTAATCTCCCTGAGATAACCAAGACCTGTTCAGTAAAGTAAGCTGGAAGCGTAAGAACAAGAGGGCTGCATGATGCAGCCCAGCCCATGGTTGAAAGCCCAGAAACCCCCTGGAGAGTCACGGATGCAAGTGACCAATCAAAGACCAAAGAGTTTGGAGTCCAATGTCTGTGTGTAATGAGAGCATCAAAAACAAAACAAACAACCACTGCACCCACTAGAGTAGAGCCAAACTGTGGGCACACACAAGCTTCCTACTTTTTCTACTTTTTATCCCATCCAGTTTTGAACCTAGTGGATGGACCCACACACATTTAGAGTAGGTCTTCCCCACTCAGCCAGAGGTACCCTCTCAGGCATAAGTGTGCTTGCCAACTTTCTGGACATCTCTCAAATAAGTCAAATTGACAACCAAGATTAGCCATCACAGGAAAATAAGGAAAAAGGGCACACCTCATAAAGAAAGTTATGCCAGTGCTGGGTTGGCATTTTACTAGGACTCAGTCTAGTTCTGATTCATGTTTATTTTAAACCATGTCCTTTCTTTCCAGGATTTGAACTGAATTTTTTTGAAATTTCTTCCTCAGTTTTGGGAATTGTAAGAGCTTTATTTCTACTATCAGGTATTAAGTGACCTCTAATGATCTCTACAAAGACTTAAATTGTGGCGAGTATCATGAAAAGTACTGGCTGACATTTTTAGGCAATGAAATTATTCCATATCTATTTTGCCTTTTGGAAATATTCTTCCTCTGCCTCTTGTACAGATACAATTCAGATATAATTCAGAATTGCATGAGGAAGTTAACCATGCACCTTAACCTGTTAAGTTTCCAGCTCATTACTCCAACCCCATGTAAATATCAAAAGCTTTGCTGATCTCTAATTTTTTTCCCCTCATTTTCTCTGTGTGGTTAGAATTGTATACTCAGAATTCTTAAGTACTCCCAGAAGAAAAATAGCTGACGGCCATTGATGGTGACCACTACGAAGCAGCCCTGAGCAGGACCTAAATTAGCCAATTGACTTTCCATGTTTACTTGTGAGTCTGTCCAAGGCCTAGGCTCCTTATCTGGGGATGGGTGCTGGACTCATAGTAAGTGAACCTCTGTGAGTCACTAATTCCTACTAAGGCCTGTAATGGTGGATGATGCAGGGGTGTCTCAAAGGATAAAATAGGATCACAGCCAAGGACACTAGGATCCAACCTCAACTAGATAAAGACTGTAGCCTTAGGCATCTCACTCTTGGGTGGATGAAATTAATACCTTACTTGGAGAAGTCCTTGCGTGGTCCTGCCCTTCTCAAGTACTCCCCTCCCTTCTTCTGGTAACTAAATAAATATGGGCCTACCATATTCTAACCCACCAGAAATGAACTACAAAGGCAGAAAACTAGAAGAGATCAGTAATAAATAATGAAATTGAATCAGTAATAAGCTCTCTCAACAAAGAGAAGCCTAGGGTCAGATGGCTTCACAGTTGAATTTTTTTCTTATAAAAACTGACCCCCACTCTTCTCAAATTGTTGAAAAGAAGGTAACCTTATCAAAACCATTCTATGAGGTTAGTATTACTCTCACATAAAGGCAGAACAGGAAATAATAACAATGGAAACTACAGTCCAACATCCATGACACACTTAGATGCAAAACTTCTCAAAAAAAATTACTACCAAATGGGATCCAACAGCACGCACACAAAAACACACACAGGCAAACACACTCAGTTGAGTGGTAATAATCCCCAGGATGCAAGGAGATTTAATCATATATAAACCTATAAACATCATAATACAGCACATCAACAGAAAAGCTACCAAAAATGAAATGCCTAGAATAAATTTAACCGAGGAACTGAGTGATTTCTGAAATGAAAATTACCAAAGACTGATGAAACAAATTGAAGAGGACATCAAAAATGTGGAAAGAAAAAAATGGAAAGACACCCAAAAATGAAAGAATTAATATTGCTAAATTGTCTATACTACCAACAGCAATATGCACATCATGGATTATCAGGGGGCAAAATCACAATGAGTTATGATTTCACCCTAGTCAGCCTGACTTGTACCCAAGAGACAAAAAAAAAAAAAAAAAAAAAAAATGCTGACAAAAAGAAGACGTCTCATATACTGTTGGTGGACATGTAAATTAGTATAGAAATTATGAAAAAACATGAAGGATCCTCTCAAAAACAAATAGAACTGTGATAGGAATTGTCCAGGAATTTATATCTCTAAGGTATTGAAGTCAGCATTTCAAAGCAACATATGCACTCATATCAGTACTGCAGCATTGTCCACAATAAGCAAGATATGGAATCAACCTAGGCATCAGTGGGTGAATAGATGAAGGAAGTGAAGTGTACACACAAGAAGGAATAATATTCACCCACAAAAAGAATAAAGTTCTGTTCTATTTGCAGCAATGTGGGTAGAACTGGAGGATACTTAAGACAAATAGTTCCTGTTCTCCCTTATTTGTGGAAACTGAAAAACTCAATCTCAGGTTGACAGTAGAAAAGTGGTTAACAGACCCTGAGAACCATATGAGGGTGAAAGACAGAGATAGTGGGTAGTTAACGGGTACAGGGCTGTAGCTGGTTACAGGGAGCAAACACTAGTGTTCTGTAGTATAGTAAGATAACTGTGGAAACAAGAATTAATAGAGTAGTTCAAAATAGCTAGTTCATAGGATTCGGGATGTTTCCAACATAAGTAAATCATATATGTGTGAAGTGACAGATATGCCAGTTACCTTGACCTGATCATGGCACATTGTTTACGTGTATTGAAGTGCCACAATGTGCCCCATAAAACACATACAATTACTATGTCAATTAGAAATTTTCTAAATATATATTAAAAAGAAGTATAATTTTTCAATGATTGCATTTTTGAAAACTATCAGAGACCTGACCTGGATCCCCAACTGCCTACCTGAGGGGTACAGGGAAAGGATGAAATAAGAAACAGAAACAAATTTAGTAATGCATGAAGCGGGGCTGGGAAGTCAATGCCTCCAGATAGGAGGACACAGAGAGATTCAGACTAGCCACTATTACTGGGTGCACACAATATTGAAGGGATTATAGGATGACTCAGAGGGTGTTGGTGACCTTATGGCAGAGACCTTATGCTAGTAAGGATCTTTACGTTGATGAGGACAGAGGAGAGATGGCAGGTTAAGAAGGATTTTGTCCTACCCCCAAAGTGAAACCCTATTTTTATCACTACTGGGTTCTCAGAGGAACCAGGATGTTCTTAGCTGATGCACTCTTGCCCTGGGGCATCACAGCATCATGGGACTTTTGAGGCCTCATCTGTGACCGGAGGCACAGAATTGTGTTTCCACATACAGTAGCTGGCCCACGTGGCAAGGCACTAGGCTTCAGAGAAGCCAGAATCACCATTTAATTATAAAATCATTTTCCCCCCAACAATTATATAGAATAGTCCTCTACAGAAAACACTGCTCTCTGGGGAGAGAGATAACCCGAGGGATTAAACTGAGTTAACTTTCATAGAGCTCTCAGATACATATTGAGTTGATTATGGACTCTGACATGTCAGCGTTGACTTCTTGCAACTGGAAACTGTTTGGAATCTGGAGCTGAATGCTAGGGAGCTGAAGGAGTCTTGGAAGTTTGAACCAAAGGAGTTTGATTCCTTGTTTTGCTGAATTTAAGTTGCAAGTGGTACATGGTTGGTGGCTCACATTTTCTCTAGGAAATGATAAGATGGAAATACATACAAAATTTCATTAAACAGCAAAATAATGATACCTAATGAGGCAATAGTCAGGGAGTCAAGAATCCAGTGGTGATCTTATGCCAGTTATACTTGCATTGGACTTGTGCAGAAATGTCTTTAAGATATACATTCTTAAATATAACTTTTCAACCTGTTTTAAGTATTAGCCTTTGTAAAACAAAGTAAATCAAACTCTCTCAATTAGGCTTTTGAGAAACAAGAAAGGGATTTGGTGTTCGAGGTCTAGTGGTTTAAAGGAGCAACCGTGAATTTCAGGTAGCTATGCCCAGAAGCCACCCTGGGAATCATAGTAAGAATATCTCTTTGGGTGAATAAAACACAGAAGAGGGAGGAGAAAGAGAGAGACAGAGACAGAGAGACAGAGAAAGAGACAGAGAGAGACAGAGAGACAGAGAGAGAGAGAGAGATTTCTTTTCTTATGGCCCATTCCATTGAGAAATTCTTTCACTCTGGCTTGTTCAACCTACTGAAATCATTGTCATTCACCTTCATAAGGAATCTCCTTGCCTTATAGCACTAAAAGAGTTATTAGAAGTGTTTTTGGTCAACATACAATTTCTTCTTTCAAAGCGTTAGGATTTAACATACAAAGAAGAGACCTTTTCTTCAGGTGTCTTGGGAGACCTGACTGGCCTCAAGGATGATGTGTATCAACAGTGCCTCACAGTGTCATAATTACAGCTCTATTATTTCAGCAACCTTTGAGATCCCATCCTTTTCTCAACTTCATCTCAACTAGAAAAGTCTCTCCTCCTCCTTCATTATTGTTGTTTAACTCTTTAAGGCAAACCTTTTCTAGTTCACTGGTCTTCAGGATACCTCCAAATACTGCTGCTGGTCTCCCTCTTCACCACCCTGGGTTTTCACATTATTACTACTAAGTGGGATAGAAATTTTCCTGAGCACTTTTCTGAACAAGAAACTTCAATTCAGCATGAGAAGCTTGATAATAATATAACTATGCTCTCAGCATATCTCATCTTTCTGATGCTTAATGTTGCCCATTGAGGTTCTAATTAGCTCAATGTGATGAGGCTTTTAAAACCCATTAGCTTTGCAAGAGCGCTGTTTCTTCTTCCTGGGATTCAGATCATATTTACACTGTTTTCTTCTGGGAGTAACATCAGTAATAAGGGAATCATCTCTAAACTGAATTCCTGAAATTAAGCCCATTAGAAAAATTCTGCAAGTCCACTTGGTCTTAGGTCCAACCTGTTTCAGAAATCTCAGTTGAAGTTTTTTTAACAGGTTCAATTTCTATCAAAATATAGAAGACATTTCAACTAGATATTCAGTTACATAAAATTATATTAGAAAACTTGGAGAATAGGAGGGCTTTTGCAACAAGTAAAATTATACTTTTAGAACATGGAGTTTAAGAATATTATTAATTCAAGTTACATTTTGAAAGACATTTTTTGGATATTGGTTGCGTGGAGCCAAAGGATAAAATGCAAAATTTCATGAAGAGATTTGTTATGGTTTGTGTCTGGGTGTCCCCCCAAAGCCTCATGTGGTCATGGGGCAGGTTTTAGAGTTTGATTGATTATGGGTGTGAGAGCTACACCCACCCTGGGGTGGATAGTTTGCATATGTAAGGGAGAGCAAGAGGCTGCTTGCGGCCATTCCTCCCTTTTAGGTTTTGTTGCTTTGCCACCATGAGCTGTAGCCCTCTGCCATGTGCCACTCTGCCTTGTAACCTGCCAAGTATGGACTGAAACCTCCACAAACTGGAAACGAAATAAACCTTTCTTTCCTTAATTTTGGGCATCAGGTATTTTGTCCCAGCAATGAGAGAAAAGTAACCAAGACATTCTTTCTCCATCTCATAATGCTGAGACATCAGCCTTCTGTTCTCTAGAGGTTTATCAGCTTTTTGGGTGTATTCAGGCTGAATACCTTATATATAACTTTGATTCTCATACAGACCATATCCATAGTTTATTTTGATTTTCATATGAGCCATCTGGTAGGATATGTAACATCCTTATGTCTAGATCTCCCTATAAGGAGAATTAAAATGATCATATTTACCTCATAGTCTCACTACATAAATGTCACCATACTAAATCATGTATTAATAGGAAACGGCTCTTATTATATTAAGTACCTGAAATGCTGTAGTTACTTAAGAATATTTATGGAGAGCAGGTGTGGCAGTGCATGCCTGTAATCCCAGCACTCCAGAGGCTGAGGCAGGAGGACAGCATTGAGTTCTAGGCCAGCCTGGGTTACCTCGTGAGTCTGATCCTGACTCAAGAATTATTAAAAAAATTCATGAAATTGAATACTATAAGCAGTAACCAACTTTAACCCATACTATTTTATTATGATATAACTTGAAATTATTTCTCAAAAATTTATTTTCCACAAGCATCCATAATTTAATGTGTAAATTAGTACAGATTAACTTTTCAAAATTTATTCAGTACATTTCTTCAGAACATTTAATACAAGCTGCTGTTAAGATTTTAGAATAGGTGATATAAAACTATAACATCCATAAAATAGCTAAACTCATATGATGAGCACAACGCTAAGTGAAGTAATGCAATTGCAAAAAGATACACCTGTACAATTTCACTGATATGAGGTACTCAGTGTAGTCAAATTCACTGAGACAAAAAGTAAAATGGTGACTTTCAGAGGTTGAGAGACAGGAACTGTTATTTTATTACCCACAGAACTAGAGTTTTAGTTTTTCAAGATGATGAAGATGGTAACACAGTAATGTGAATCTGCTTAACACTGTTGAACGGTACAATTAAAAATAGTTACAGTGCTAAATTTGTTATGTATGTTTTGCCAAACTTTTTGAAAACATAACAGAGTGGATACTATTGTTAAGGAAATCTCAGGTATGGAAATACAACTTTGTTGGATTCTTTATATAAATTCTTCTACAATACTAATGATATATACATGTAAAAATACAGATATATTTTAACACATATTAGGAAAAGAACAAGATGACTTAGTGCTTCTGCTCGGAAGTGCCCAGGGGGACCATATACAAAGGTCATTTATCTTCATTGTCAGCACTCTTTGAAACCCCTGGGAAATATTAATACTCCCTTGGCTGGAGCATGGGATTCACTTTTTAAAGTTCTCTGGTGGATAAATATATCAATTTGCTAGGGTTATTATAACCAAGTATTATACACTGAGTGGCTTTAAAAATAAAAACCTATTGCTTCACAATTTTGGCAGCTAAAAGAACATGATCAAACTGTCATTCATTTGGGTTTCTTCTGAGGGTGTCTGCTTGCTGCTGAAATCTTTGACTTTCCCAGTCTCTGCCTTGATCTTCACACAGCAACCTTTCTGAATGTCTCTTGTCTGGTTTATTTTTATTTTTATTAGTGCGTGTCTGCAGTGCATAATTAGTACATACATTGTGGAGAGTTGGTACAAATATAGAACAGACACATCTTAATTCTTTCTCTCCCATTCTGCTCCTCTCCTTCCATCTCCTGATTGTCCCATTTGCAAAAGATCTATCTCCCTACTTTCCATTATCTATCTTTTATTCTGATCTTTCATTTATTTATAGTTTGGGATTCTTATATAAGAGAAGCCATGTGGTATTTACTCTTGTGCATCTGATTTATTTTACTTAATGTTACAGTCTCAAAATGCATGCATTTTTCTACAAATTGCTCAAGTTTGTCTTTCTTTATAGCAGAGAAACTACCACATTTTCTTTATTCATTCATCTGTTGATGGTTTTACAGGATGCTTCCAAAATTTAACTACCGTGCACTGTGCTGTTATACACATGGGTATGTACACATCACTATAATATGATGTCTTTAACTCTTTGAGAGAGATAGATGGAAGAGGAAAACCTGGTCAAATAGAACGTCCTCTTACTCCATAAGCACACCAGGCACACTGGATCAGGAATCTACTCTACTTTAATATGTCCTCACCTTAACTCATTGCTAGGTCTTCAAGGACTCTATTTCCAAACTAGGTCCAGTCGAGGGAATAACAATAGTATTTCAACATATGAATCTTGGAGGAGACACAATTCAACCATTAGCAGTAAGAAATATACACAAAAGAATGACTCAGGAGCTGGAAAACTGCTCAAGCCCCTGAGTCAATGTAATTTTAGAAAATTAGTGAAACAAATCCTAATACTGTAAAAATTCATTTCACTAAATTTGCCAGCTAAGTCTGTTTGAGCTATGTACAGTCAGGTGACACCATAAAACACTGTTAAATATAGGCTGAGGATTGTGTACCAAGATTTGTTAAAAGTCTGTATGAAGAAGAAGCCCACCCTCCAAATGTGCCCATATACCCATCCTGTGCCACCAAGTATTTATTCATCCACCACATTCGAAAATGTGGCAGATTCATTGTCTGCAGAGGATAATACAGACAGATGTGGATCCATGATCAGGCAAGAGGAAAATGAAGTAAAATTTAAAATGAAGTTAGAAGAAGCATTTGATTAAATGTTTACACTTTCAATTCTGAGATCTCAGCTTCCTTTTCCATCAGAATGACACAGCTCTGACAGACAGGACGATTCTCTCCAAATAAGATACTAAATGATGTGTTTTGGACTGAGTTCCCTGGAAACAGATTCTGAGACAAATATTTTCAGCTGGAAGGTTTTGTGGTGAGTGATGTTATGATATGACCCTAAGAAAAAGAGGAAAAGTACAGTTGAGCAGAGATAAAGGCAAGCTTTTAAGGTATTAAGTAATTCGTAAGCATGGAGAAAATTTAGATTAAAAAGAAACAATTGTTAATTCCAGGAAAAATTTTAAAAACATTTTTAAATGAAAGAGGTCATTGCAGATTAGAAAGTTCAGCTTTCAGGAGCCTTTCCATAGTCATACTGAAGTAAAAGTATCATGAACTAAAGATTTAGGAAGTGTGCATTTTCTTGTGGCTGTGAGAAAATGAAAAACACTTTGTTTATGCTTCCTCTTCATTTGCAGTAGTCAGTGTCTGTATCGTTTCTGATGTTTTTTCAAGTTCTGTTTTATTCTCTTTAAAATAAAAAATAAACTTTATGTGCCCACACAAAAAACATATTATTTTGAGATTTGGAGGTAAATAATAAAATAGATTAAAATTGAAGGGCTTTGCTATGTAGAGTAGAAAATAGTAGTAGTGTATCTGAGACTTCTTAAGTCATGTGAAAATGTTTCATCCTACCTTTGATAAGAATACTATTTCTAGAACTATTCACCTTGCCAAAATGACAGCCCTACTACAGATCCTTGCTTTCCATTTGACAAGCAAATATTTCTGTCGTTTTCTGGGTCTAGATCATGCCTATAACCCAGTGAGTTCTAAACCTTCCGTGTCTCCTCAGAAAAAATTTTCTTTATTTAATGAGACAAAAATCAGTAAACATGGATAATTTGAAATAGAAATTATATAATAAGCATGCATAACAATGGTAATAGCATAGTGGTAAGTGAACAATGGTAATAGCATAGTGCCAAGTGAAATTTCCTGGGAAATTCAAACACCTAAGAATATAAATCATAGGCTATGACCTCACACATTAAGAAAATCTAATCAGTGCTGCTAATATTGTTTCACTTCCTTGACAATTATATACATTACCCAGGAAGAGTGAGCTGAGGGGGAAAAGAAACAAGAGCTAAGCCCAGAGCTGTGAACAGTGGTAAGTTCTGTGTTCTCACTGATTATAATGCAGGAATGTAGAGGTTTCAGAGCTAGAAGGAGCCAGAGAGTACTCAACCTAAAACCTTCATGAAAGAGCGCTGACGTCTAACATGTGACTTACCTAATTCTTTTTGGTGAAAGACTAATTTTGAAACAAAGTACATTCTTTCCTTCTACACAGGGTATCATTTATGCAGAGAGAGAATTTACAGTGAAGGATTTAAAGACATGCTGCCTCAACACATGCCAGTTAGTACACTGATTATTTCAAGCTGAGGAACTGTATCTTCAGGGAGGACTCTTTGGTTTGTCTTTCCTTATGTGCAGACATCCATAAAGACTTTTGGGTAGGGGCTGTCTTCCAATAACAAGTACTGAAAATAAACTTGATCACTAGGCTGGTGATTGATGCTTCCATAAGTAACCTTTACATTCCTCTAGCTTCTGCCCACCCCATACCAAATATCTGTTAGTCACATCACTAGAATCTATTACCCTATTCTGGATATACATTTTCTGTCATTCATTCACAAACTTATTGTTTTTTGTCTTACTTAAGTAGAAAGGAATCATGTTCTTGATCTTTCTTTGTCTCTTGTGAATATCCCCACATGCATATAATATTATTCAAAACTTTCTATATTTTCCCTTTTTAATCAGCTCTTATATTAATTGGCTTCCTAGCTCCAACCAGGGCCCACATAAGAATAAAGTCATTAGTTAACATTATATCTAAAACTTATGGGGTTTATTCTAAAAATCAGTGTCATGGAGGCAGAAGAAAGAAGTAGATCACAGCAAAATAACAAGGTCTAACCTGACTTATGGAAAGTGCTTCTGTGGGTGTTCTGATTATAGTGGATGAGAGACAGGCAGCATTTACAGGCTTCTCCAGGAGATTCATTAGAATTAGAATCCTCAACCTTAGTTGAATTGTGAGAAACTTTTCTGATCCAGAGTTGTTCCTTCTCAGTCTTGAACACATTTGCCAAATAGGGAAACAGGACCATCTAGCCATCCATGAGTTACAACAGTATCTAGTTAATATTTTCACAGGGAATTGGTCATATGTTACTTTACAATTTCTGCCAAATTCTCATAAAATAATTACTTTTGACAGTTTGTATTACCTTGACAAGAAATTTTAAGAATCACTTAAATTGAGACTTTTGACCCTAAAATGGAACAAAATTAAAAATATCTTGTGTTCAGGTTAATTTTATTTTCTTCGTTTCTCCTTCTCCTCTTAGTCTTTGCTTCCCTTTAAACCTATTTTTTACTTCATCTGAACTATCAGAGTAACTCGACAATATTAAGATGTTAAATTCAGCATCTTATTTCCAAAGTAAAAACATATAAAATCAATTCTGGCTTTATAGAATAATATATCAAACAGTGCAGTGTCAAGGTCAATAATTCACGTGTTACCTGCAGTCTTAGTTAACCCTTCACTGCTGGGTCAAAATACTTGACACTCACAAGTTAAAGTAGAAAACGTCTATTTAACTCACAGTTTAAAGAGGTTTCAGTCCATAGGTGGCTGGCTCCAAGGCAGGGTGGCACACGGCAAAAGGGCATCCTCGAGGAGAAACAGCTCATGGGATGGCAGGCAGGATGCCGCAGCCTTCGTTCTACTTTCCTGTTTCATTCCATCCAGGCTACAAGCCTGCTGGCTGGTGCCATCCACACCCAGGATTGGTCTTCTCTCTTCAGTAAATCCCTCTCAACACCCAGAACTCTGCTATGCCAGTTAGGGAGTTAATCCAGTATCACACCTATGATCTAGTCACCTCCCAACCCCCCTCCCCATGACCGCATGAGGTTTGGGAGAACATCGAGATAAAAAACCCTAATACCTATGGTGGGAGAATGCCAGACTACTAAGTCTTAGGTACAAAAGTCCTGAAAATTTATATTCTGAATATTTTATGCTCATATTTCTTGGATTGTTTTTTGACTATAACAATAAATTGCTTTCAGTTAAAATGTAAAAGTTTTAAAAAGATGATTGCATCTCATGATAGCATTGAGAAAATATTAGGTAAATTCTTTAAAAATCTGTTGTTGAGCTATTTAAGGGTTTCAGACATAAGGAAGATGAAATGAACTAAATTCCAGAACATGGACACCCATTTCTGGGTGAGCACAGACTTGTAACTCCTTCCAACATTGAAGGAAATTACCAAGTCTGGAGGGAAGGGTAGGCAAGGGAGAAGACTGTCCCAGAGAGGAGTCTAGAAAGGACAGAAGTAAACTAAACTCACAGTGTTCATGTCGGGATTAAATGGTGCATCTGAAAATTGAGGAAGCCCAGACTCAACGCTGACCCTTTCATCCAACAATTCTATGTATATTCTCCAGCGTAGCCTTCCTGGACACTGGAGCTGGTACAGAAAGCAGGAAGCAACCTCCTTTTTCTCCAGTGTTTATAAAGCCTTGCCTAGGAAAAAGCGTACAATAGCATTGAAAAGATCTGACTCAAAGGTGAACTGAAATTAACTAAAGCTGCAATCCAATCCCAACTCAGCTCAGACCCTCATTTGGTTGAAAAACACTGCCCCTAATTTTATCTGTCTGGCAGGCAAAAGAAGAAAACATTTCTGAGGCTAGTTAGAATTTACTTTAATCTCTATTCTTTTAATCAATATCTGACATACAACAAAAATCCTGAAACGTGCAAAAAGTTAGGGATATGTAGTTTGTGATTAAAGGGCCAAAGATCATAAAAACAGACCTACAACTAAAGTACTTCTGTCTCTATGGCTTTGTTGTATATTTTGGAAATTTCACATAAATGAAATCATATAGAATGTGGCTTTTAATATTTGACTTCTTTCAACTAGGATAATGTTTTCAATGTATATCCTTCTTGTAGTATGTATCAGTACTTAATTTCCTTTTTATGACCCCATGTTATTCTTTTGTAAAAGTACACATTTTGTTGACAAAAAGAAAGAAAGAAAAAAACAATAGAAAGACAAACAATTCAATTTTAAAATGATAAATGATATTGGACAAACACTTGACCAAAGAAGGTATACAACTGGTAGGAAAGTATAAGAAAAGATTATCAACATCAGTAGTCACTAGTGAAATGCAAATACATCCACAATGATACCTTACTACATCCATTAGAATGAATATAATTTTTAAAAAAACAGACCATGCCAATTATGAGTCATACTGTGAAGCAACTGGGACACTCATATACTCTCACAAAACGTGGATAATCTCACAACCATTATGCATAGTGAAAGAAGACAGATAATGAAGTATATATATATATACTGTAGGATTCATTTGCATACAATTTTATAAAATGTAAAACTGTCTGTAGTAACAGAAATCATATCAATAACTGCTTAGGAACAGGATTTGAGCAAAAAGAAAATGGAGAGATTTCAGAGGTAGTGAGGATTCTTTTCTGGAATTGTGTTTATTACCTTGGTTGAGGTGAGAGTTTCACCAGGGCACACTTACATAAAAACTAATCAAATTGTAAAGTTTATAATTTCAGTTAATTTTGGTTTACTGTATATCAACTATATCTCAATAATAATTGTTTAAAAGATATAATACCTAATATCTATGCTAATCATTTACCTCCTACATCATTTTTAGAACGTACGTATTCCAAACAGCTTGCTTGCTCATGAAACTACTGAACTAGAGAATCATTCTTTTGATACTGAATAAAATGCAGGTAACTGAGAAGGGCAACACTTCAGATCTTTCCACTCAGTTCATATTCTGTAAGGTGGACTTGTCCGTGTCCTTCATGTCTGGCTTCCGTTTGGCCACTGCTTCCGTCTCTCACTGCTTTGCCTCCAATCCATGCAGAGAATCACAGTCCCTGCTGCTACACTCTTGCTCTTATACTTGCTCTTATACTTGCTCTTATACTTCCTTGGCTTCTGTTCTGTGCACTACCTAGAGTATCTCTTTCCCCTTCCAAGTATGACCACCCCAGTCATCATCCAAGATAAGGTCAATTATCTACAGGAGCAGTCCTTTAACAGTCACTGCCACCCATTACCTTGCTCAGGAACTGATTCAACATAAGGATCAGTTTATATTTTCATAGGATCCTATTAATTTCCATAATTACTCTTGATGACTGTAACCTCCCCGAATGCAAGAAATAAAGTTTCAGATATGTGTCAGCCTTAACTGGAGGATACAAATCAAAGCTCGTAGCCATGAAGCTTTTTTGTCAACCTGCAGAGTGTTTCTAAAAATTTAAATTAAAATCTAGTCAAGCATCTTTGCAAGACAGCACGCCTGTGCAGTAAGAGGTAACTGTACCATTCTGTACGGGCTTCTTAGTTTTGTGCTGCTATTACGTATCTGAGACAGTGAGTTGTAAAGAGCAGAGATCTGTTTCATGTAGTTCTGGATGCTAAGTACAGGTTGCAGTTGCGCTTCCGTGGTAGAATGCTTGCCTACCATGTACAAGGCCCCAGATGTGATCCCCAGCACAACTTTAAAAAACATCTAAAGTCAAAGGGCCCATATCCGGTGAGGGCTTTCTTGCTGTATATTGCCAGTGAGCAAGAAGAATATGAATGCAGGAGAAAGGGAAGACGGCTGAACTCATTCCATTTATTAGAAACCATTCCCTCAGTAACTAACCCACTCCTGTGATAGTGGCGTTAATTCACAAAGCACCTCTTCAGGGTTCTACTTTTCAGTTTGTTGCACTGGGGATTAAATTTCTAACATGAAATTTGGGGGAAACATTTGAGGCATAACAGTTCCTAGCATTCATCATTGTCATATTTCTTTGATTTGTCCAGTACCTCTTCTAAATAAGATATTCTAGTCCAATGGACAGCTGGTCTTAGATCTATATTAAATGAGCAATAAATGTTCCAGGAATGGGTGTGGCTTTTCTAGATTAGAATCGATAAGTACAAGATAAGGTTTTTTAAGGAAGAGAAAGGATGCTTTTCTTGGGTAGAAGTCCGTTGTGTGAATTTTTGGTTCTAGTTTTTACATTCCAAGCCAGAGTCATTCATTTTCATGACTTAAAATGTCTCCAAATGTTTTTTTTACATTTTTCCAAGGCCAAAACAGTTACTGTGACCATATAGACCGCTCTGTCCACCTCAAATAAGTTTAAAAACCACATAGTAAGCTAGGTTCTTCCTGATGAAGAAATGCAGAAGTGTAACTTACAGGTTGCACAGTATGTGCTTTCAGAGTTTGTCTAAAACTAATTGCAAATATATCAAATTTAAGGAGTTCCCATTAATTTGAAAGCATTCCATTATAATTCACTTACGAAAACACTGGATTCTAATGAAAGGGCTCAGATTTAATAAGTTTTTTTTTCCCATCAGAATCTCGAAAATAACTGCTCCCTGACTCCGTGATTGCTGCCTGGCAGCTCTTCCCTTCCTACCAATACTGCATATTATTTCCTAAACTCATGCTGTCGCCATATAAGCCAGGAAGCCACTTCTAATTGTAGTTAAATGGTGCTGTTTAAGAAGCCACAGTCCTCAAAGTGCCATCCTGAGACAGAGAAATGAGGTCCTTCCATCCAGGGAGGTCAAAGTGGCACATATAGGGAGCTTTCATTACCGGTGGACTTCTCAGACCCAGGAAGGCAGATATGGCATTCAAAGTGTTTCATAAAACATCTTCAAGAAAGACAAACGCAGATGCATCAAGTAAGTGGGAAAAATCATTGACTGTTTCAAAATAAAGTTATTCCTAAATTGATCAGTAAATATCCTTTTTGCAATTATGTGAAGGAGATAAATGCTATACATTTTTAGAGATTATGAGAACACCACACTCTACAAAGGAAAGAGGCGTGACTGATTTATTATAATCAAGTACTAATAGATAATCTTTGATTTTATTAACCATTGTGTTTCTAGGTGACACAGCTTAACTCTTGCAAATCTCCCTGAAATAGGGATCCTTGGTAAATAAACTCTCTCGTAAGAAGGAAGAAAGTGCTGCAGATGGGCCTTGCCAGATCTTGGAGACAAAAGACCCGTCATAAATTCAAAGGCACACTGTCATTTACCTTACAACCCTGTGATTTACCTTACAACCTGGTCTTTCTGTCCAGGGTATCAGTAATAAAAAGCTATCAAGATGACATATGTAACCATCTAAGTAGTTAATAATTAATGGATATCTCCAAGTCCCTCACACTGAGCCCTGTACATAGTAGTTGCTCAAGAGATAGTTGTTTAATTTCCGGGAGCTGATTTGTGGCACCCTCAACAAGAATGTGACCAAAGTACCACTCCATAAAACGTACCAGCTAATTGGTCCACCCCTGGTCAACAGAATGCAAATATCTCTGGTAACGCTTAGACCGCTCTATGGCAACAGCAAGAAGGAGGAGTGAATGACTGGCTACACTACACGGAATGAGACTGAGGGGTGTTCTCCATGTAGTTAATTATGGAGGGAGAATGCACAGGTAGATGTGCACAGAAATGAAGCAATTACACAATTTGAAAATTTCTACCTATTTCTTTTTCTTTCTACTCATCTATCTTTCCAATCATTTTATAAAGGCAATACTTACAATGCTACATAGTGGTATTCTAAAGGATAGTTTTCATTATTCCTAAGATCTGAAATAACGTATGTGTCAATTTGCTAGGGTAGCAAATCATAACAAATCATCACTAACTGGGTGGCTTTTTAATATAAACTTACTCTCTCACAGTTTGAAAACTACAAGTCCAAGGTTGAGGTGTTGACAGTGCCAGTTCCTCCTGAAGACTGTAAAGGAGAATCTATCCCACTCCTCTGTCCTACATTTTGGTATTTTGCTGGCAATTTTTGTAGGTCCTTGGTCTGTAGAAACATCACCTTGATATCTACCTTCCTCTTCACATTTGGTTCTCCATGTGTGCGTTCCTCAACTTTCCCCTTTTAAGATGACACCAGAAAAATTAGATAAGGGCTCAGCCTGCTCCAGTAAGACCTCATCTTAACTCATTATGTCTGCAATGATTTTATTTCCCAATAAGGCCACACTCTGATGTTTTCACTTTCTCTGCCACCAAGATGACATGATGCTTCTTCTGTCTCGTACTATTCATGTCTTGTGTAACAGTGCCATGTTGACAGAGACTTTATTACCACTGGTCCTTCTTAGGCCAGGCAAAGACAAATCTCGGGAGCAGTCTTCACCATGTAAAAGAGGTTGCCTCTCAGTCATGATATCCAGGTGTCCACCACCACAGCCACCGCATGTTAGGTGGGGGTGGCTTCTCTGGTTGGTTATGTCATAGTCAGTCTCTGTCCAGTGCCTGTCTCTGCTCTTTTGCCCTAATGTTGTGATGGGCGGTGGCTGTGTCAAGGACAGTAACTGCCAGATTGTGTTGAAAGTTGTCTGTACTGCCCAGAAATACTGGAGAAGCATCCTACGTCTGATCATTGGTCTGCAATTGGGGATTTAATCACATAACAAAATTCACATCCCAACCATGTGGTCTACATGAATGGTGTTCAGTAAAACCACCAAACTGAGCAAAGCCTTTAATTTTATCATTCAAAACTAAGTGTTTTTACATACCCTTAGAAGCATCATTTTTGAGCCATACATAGTGGCACATGCCTATAATCCCAGCACTTGGGAGTCTGAGTCAGAAGGATCATTGTGAGTTTGAGGCCAGCCTGGGCTACAAAGTGAGCTCAAGGCCAGCCTAAACTGCATATTGAGACCCTGTCTCAAAAAGACAAAAAAAAGAAACAAAAAGAAAGATCACTTTTGCCAGCCTGCCATTAAGCACATAGTAGAAAGAAATTCAAACATTTTATAGTTATGTTAAAGCACATCATCATATTTTATTTTATCTATGTAATCTATGACTCTATCTCAAATAAAAATGAAATTTCTTGTATTTTCTTCCTCAAGAGTTAGACAAGCCATATATAATGCAAAACTTTATTTTCACTAGTCATCTAGCTAATAATATCATTTATTACGCTCACACTGAGTAAGTTAATAATTAAACTGCAGAATTTCAGTTATCTAAAATCCTTGGGGGTTATGTCATTCTAGAGAACTGGACTTCTGGGTGGATGACCATTATTACCTTCAGTCTTAAAACTTAAAGAACTAGGTAAACAAGCTCTTGGTATGATTTTTTTCTGGATAAATTCTGTTTTTTTACTTACCTTAAAAACTATTTACCTTTGACTCCTGTTGAAAATATGTTCATGAGTACAATTCTTTTGCTAAATCTGCTTGCAGTCATTAACCCAGATTTAATTTTGAAATTTTTGTTCCTTTACAAAATCACCACAGGTTGTTCTTTAAAATTTTCATATCTGTTTCTGACTTTTTTTGTCCTTTTTTTTAAATGTTGGGTCTTTGTATATGTCCTTGCTTATCCTCTTGTTTTGATTGTACTATATTCACTCTTTTGCTACTTCCAAAATCCTGTGGAAACCAGACACTCAGATTTGTTAGATTTTTCTGTAAAGTAAGCAGAAATCAATTCAGACTAGGCACTACACATTAAAAGTTTATAAGCATTAGTACTTGGGAACTAGAGTTCAGTACTTTTTCTCAGCTTCTTTTTTATCTAGTAATTACACACGCAGAAATCTGAGGCTTCCAAATGCCTGAGTCCTGGATAGGTTCTACTAATTAATAATAAAAAGTTTACTCCCACATAGTCTCTTTCTCTCTGAACCTAGTTTTCCAGGTAAAGCTGTCTTAAGAACATTAAGTCTTTGCTTTCACAACTCTTATTGTACTCCACAAGAGCATCTACGAGGGAGGAGACATTAATGATCTTAATAGAATGCTTATAAGATAGAAATGAAGTCACAAATGGGTGAAATTTAATCAGAAAAGAAGTACTTATACCCATGAGACTGAAAGAAATCAACATGAGCCTCTAGGGTGCCAGGAGTCAGGTAAAATTACACAATGAGAAAGGGCGCTTGGGAGTGGGTGAAGAAGAATGAAAGCATAGAAATGCACTTTGACAATTGCTGGGGAAACTGTTAGGAAAAGAGCTGGGACATGCTGGGGAAGGACTAAAATGTGATACTGTTCATCTCAATAAATAATCTCTGGATTTTGCTCTACAGTCTCAGTAGAGGATTCAAATATTTTATTTCCCAAACATAGCAGAGCTAATATTATCCTTTTGTCCTTTCCTCAACATACATAGCAGAGAACCACAGCTAATTTTGGTGCAACTAGATACAAATCAGTGCCTAAAGCCACCATGGATATTGATGGTTTCATTGTCTTTTTTACTCCTCCATTCCCTTCTGTGACCTAGGTTACTTTGATGTTTCCCTGTAGTCAATCTCCCTCCTCAGCAGGGCCCCAGCCTAACACCTCTGACTGTGTCATTCATAATATGATGTTACCAATGAAAGTTCTGTATTCTCGACCTGCTTGAACCATATTCAGGTAGAATTGGTACTTGATACCCACATGTAGGAAAAGCTGTTTGGTTAGATGAGGTTAAATTGGAGTATTCAACCAGCATTGACCTGTAAAATCTTTCATGAAGTTCAGTTTAGTATTTTTAGCCCTCTTTTCTGTTAATGAAATTATATGTAACACTACTTTGATTACACACTGCTACTCATCCAAGAAAAAGCTTGTGGAATGAACCATTATGAAATTAAATGCAAAACAGGGCTGTTTTGCAATTTTGTGTGTCCCCAAATTTAGTCCAAGTCCAAATTTATTTAATTTGGAAAAAAATTACTTTTTCTTTCTCAATAAATGTATTTTTTTTTGTTTTTTACTTCAACAATTTCTTAATGTAGCAGCAAAGGTATTAGGGCTATGTCTAAATTAATGGAACCACTGAATAATCACATTTCTTCAACTGCAGCATCACTAAATTCTTGGAAAAAGTTCTCTTTGAGAATCCAAAATTTCAATTTATGTTACTGTTTGCAAGAAAAAAGATTCTTTATTGCTGCAGATGTCAACAAATGTTAGCTCTTGCTTAATAAACAGTTGCAAATAGGATTAACAAAATCCATGTTGCATACGGTGCTACGTCTGTTTTGTTTAAAGCAAGTGTGGGCTTTTCTGAATGTAGAAATGCTAACACATTCTTCTTAGAAAACGTCCAGAGTAAATTCTCAAAGAATCACTTAAAATTGTAGAATTTTAAGCTCAAAATAGTTATATGCTCAAATTCAGCAAAGAGGCAGGACACAAAATCAACACACAAAGTCAATATCTTTCCTATTCAGAAATAATGAACACACCAAGAAAGAAATCAGGAAAACAATTCCATTCAACACAGTGTCATAAACAAATAACTTTAAAGAATACCTATACGTAGGGGCTGGGGATTTAGCTCAGCAGCAAAGTGCCTGCCTGGCAAGCATAAGGTCATGAGTTTGGTTCCTGGTACCAGAGAAAAACCAAAAATAAATAAATAAATAAATAAATAATTAAAAAACAAATAAAAATGCTTATAAGTCAACCAAACCAAGAGAGTGAAAGATCTCTATAAACAAAATTACAACTCTTCCTACATTGTGAGGTGATACCTGGCCCAGGAAGGATTCAGCACTCCGTAAACCCAGCTGGAGGAATCTAAGTGACTGGTCCCTTCCTCCACATCCAGGAACCTGGGAACTGGCCTGTCAGGAGGAATCCATGTGAATGGCTTCCTCTCCCTGCTTTGGTGGCACCAGGCAATGAGGGGAACACCAGCCATGCAGTAGGAACCCGACTAGGATGCACACAATGGACATGCAGGACTAGCAGGATGGAAACTCCAAAGCAACATTAACAATACAAGCCAACAGGTAGTAAGTTAGGTGAACCAGCATTGAGCTTGGGGGCAAAGACACACAGACTAGAAGCAGGTGAGTGAGGCTGCCCCTTTTCTTTTTGTTTTAATTTAATTTAATTTAATTTTTATCTTTCTTTCTTTTCCTTTTCCATTTTTGTTTTCTTTTTTCTTATCTTATCTTTTCTTTTTTCTCTCTCTCTCTTTGCTAAATTGTAGGGGAGAACTCCAGTCACAGAAAACTAATCCCATCCCCCAAACCCAGAGACAAAATTCAGTAATCCCTTGCTTACTCCTTCTTTCTCTTCTGTCCTTTTGCCTAGTTTCCCAAAGCTTGTGTGATCATCCTTTGTTCTCCAGCCTTGCTTCTACTTCCTTTTTAGTTATCTTTGTTTTACCAATTATCCTTCTTAAATTTCCCCACCACAGAATAAAACCACTCTACCAAAGAGAAACATTCTGCACACAAGCTCCTACTTTGCAATCAGTTCTGTTATATAACTGTAGATTTTGCTCCGATGGTTCAAGGTACAAAATTAATAGTTACTACAGTTTGCCAGTTTCTAAACTGTGCTTGATGCTATTGTTATTGCCAACTCTACTACTACAGCTAGGGTGTCCTATTGAGTGTAATCAGTTATTTTCACTTCTGTAACAGTACTGGGAAACTCTAGGGTAATAACCTCACCACGGTCCAACACCAAAGGACTGGGGACTGTACCAACACATACCAACATTCCACTTTTAATTAATTGGGAAGGTAGGATGTTGGGACAGACAAACCAATAATGAAGACATCCATGAAGAACAGACTTTTCCATGAAAGGCCTTGATTTTAGTGACATAGCAACTTACTACAAAACCTTACAGGGATCAACACAAAAAACCAAAATTTTACAAACTTTTAAATAGAAAATAACAAGATGTAGAAAGAAAATGCAATCTCAGAAATCCAACTGCCCAGAAAAAGTCCAGGAAACATCTAGATAGAGGAAAATGGAAGAACACACCTGGCTTTTCTGAAATAATAGCAACTGAAGTAAAGAAACAAATCCATTAGGATATAGAGGAAAACAGATAAGAAATACTCTCTCAAGTTAAAAAAAGAAAATGCCAGTATTCATAAAAGGATTGCTTAGCAAATCTAGAGTAGAGCTAGACAAAAAATAGATGATTATAGGAAAAGGATGGAAACCATAAGTGAACAATACAAGAAAGAAATAGAATGCTTGAAATGGATTCAAACATGTATCCAGGAAATTAAAAATTGCTTTGAACACGGGCAAAATCACTTCAATGAAACTGAATATAGATTTTCAGACCTTGAAAACAGGATCATGGCTAGAGATCATGAAAGGAAAGATCTCTTAAAAATAACAGGGGATGAAGAAATAACAATTCAACAGCTATAAGATGATGAAAGAAAAATAATATAAGAATGATTGGTGTCAATGAAAAAAATCAGAAGTCAACACAAGTGACATAAAAAAAAAAAAACTATTTACAGAAGTTATAGCAGAAAATTTCCCAAGCATGGGAAAACAATCTGACATGCAGTTAAGTGAGGCATATAGAACTCAAATTAGCCATAACCAACATAAATCTACACCCAGACATGTAATAATCATGATCTCAGAAATTCAACACAAGGACAGGATATTAAAAGCTGTTAGAGAAAAGAAGCAGATCACCTATAAAGGAAAGGCTATTAGAATCACGGCTGACTTCCCAACCCAAACTCTCAAGTCAAGAAGGGCTTGAAGCCCAGGTCCTGATGGATTCACAGCTGAATTCTACAAGAAATTTAGAGAAGATTTAACACCAACTCTTTTCAAACTCTTTAACGAAATTGAAAGGGAAGGAATTCTCCCCAACTCATTCCTGGAGGCAAGTATTATCCTGCTACCAAAACCAGAGAAAGACCCAACCAAAAAAGAGAAGTACTGGCCAATCTCCCTAATGACTATAGATGCAAAGATTCTCAATAAAATAATAGCAAACAGAATACAACAAATCATCAAGAGGATTATACACCATGACCAAGTGGGATTCATTCCAGGAATGCAGGAATGGTTCAATATAAGCAAATCAATTAATGTAATACATCATGTCTACAGAGCCAAAGACAAAAATCACATGATCATTTCCATCAATGCAGAAAAAGCCTTTGATAAAGTCCAATACTTATTCATGATACAAAGTCTACAGAAAATAAGAATAAATGGCCTTGACCTCAATCTCATCAAAGCCATCTATGATAAACCAATGGCTAACATCAAATTAAATGGTCAAACATTGAAAGCTTTCACTTTAAAATCAGGAACAGGACAAGGGTGTCCA
>NW_004955444.1:7810509-7827144 GCF_000276665.1 Chinchilla lanigera | reverse complement strand
ATCTGGTTCCTGGCCCCTTTTTCCCTGATACTACTCCCCTGCTCTGCCTCCCAACTTCCATGAACTAAGCATCTTTGCTCTGTCACACTCTGCTTCCATCATGACCATTTACTGAATTCTCTGAAACCATGAGCCACATAAGCCTCTGCTGTAGCTGTGGGTGTCAGGTATTTTCTCTTAAGAGTGGGGAAGATGACTAATATTGTTAGTAAGTGTATTTTACTGACTTCCCATCTCTAGTACAAAATAGGCAAGTCCCACAACTAGAAGGAGGCAAGGTTTTTTTGGCTTGCACACTTACTGGAGTCACATTAGTGGATTCAGTCCGTGTTTTAGCAGTTTCAAGGCAGAAAAAGCATGAAAGAAGAGACAGGAAATATGTTTCCTACATAGTTGCCAGGAAACAAAAGGAAAAGGGGGTAAATAGAGACAAAAATACAACTTCCCAAATCACTCAGCCTGCCTATTTCAAGCAGGTCCCACCTCCAAATGTGAGACTTTTAGGAGAAATTTTAGATCTAGCCCATAAAACGTTACCCCTTTCCGCCAAAAGGATCATGTCCATCTCATTATGCAAAATTCATTTAGTCCACCTCTAGGAGTAACCAAAGTCTTAATGTCAGCATTGCTGATGAGTTCAATTACAAATTATATTGAGACTCAAGGCAAACTCTTATCTGGGAGTGTCTGTAAAATTTAAGAAGAAAGTTAAAACTTTCCAATATACAATGGCACAAGGTAAACATTGCCATTCCAAAAAGGAGTAATAGCAGAGTAGACAGAAATAAGACCAAAACAGCCCAAACACCCAGCAACAAAAACATTAAATCCAGTAGGTCCATATCCATCACCTAGGGAAACTTTCAGTAAGATGTGTGCTCTAAAGGACATGTACCTTGGGTTACAACCCACATGGTCTCTCTCTTGATCTGGTTTTGCTCATTGCTTGCAGTGATCCTTGGCATATTTTCCTAAGTTCCTAGCATCTTCAACTTTGTGGACCACTGCACCTTCAGTTCACTCTCACAATTTAATGCATTGCCCTCTCATCAGCTCCTGGAAGGACTGTGATCTTGTCACACATTTGGTTTGTTTGTTTGTTTGTTTGTTTGTTTGTGATAGGGTCTCACTATATCATGTATACTGGCCTTGAACTCACTTATAATGACCCAGATTGGCCTTAAACTCACAGTGATCTTCCTGTCTCAGCCTCCCAAGTACTGGGATTACGGGCATGCACCAACTTGGCCAGAACTTGTCACACATTTGTACCTTTCCTAAAACACCTCCTCCTGAAACCTGGCCAGAAGCCTCTGTTGCTCCATCATTCTTGCATTCTCCATACCTGAACATACAGCACTATGTAGAAGGTGACAAGGTCTGTTGCCAGCTCCAGCAGTAGGTGGGCCCCCTTGAAACATTGCTGCAGTTGCCTCTGGGGGACTGGATTGCTAAATTGGAGATACATTTCCCTAAGTAGCACTGAATGAGCAGGCCAACTAGAGGCTTTCTTCTCAAACGAAAGACTTCTGGTTTTGCACCCTTAAACCTGAGATGGTTGAGGTCTTGCTGATTTCTGAGATATCCTTAAGGCATCTTTTTTCTTGTCCCTGTACAATGTATTTAGCTTCTTTCTAATAATAATCTTTTCAACAATCATGCTCTCCTTTGTCCCAACTTTACAGGTGCTGTCTTTTTAGTTAAGCTGTAAAATTTTTAAATCAATGAATTCCTTAGTCACTTTCTTATCACTGGGACAAAATACCTCACACCTTCAACGTAAAGGAAGAAAGTTTTATGTTGGCTCACATATTCAGTCTACTTCTGACTGCTCTAAGGGTGGAAAGGTATGATGGGAGATGTGGTGGAGGAAAATTGCTTATATCATGGTAACCAGGAAAGAGACAGTAAAGAGCAGAGCCAGGGAGGGATACTCCCTTTCAGTTCATAGCTCCAGTGATACGCCTCCACAGGTTCTGTGTCCTGACAGCAATTCAGTTATGCTCCCATGATCCAATCACCTTTCAAAACATGCAGCTTTGGGGGAACACCCCAGGTCTAAACTGTGACAATGAGTTTTGCTATTTTCTCTGGATTCTCATTGTAGATCTAGCTAAAAGCAACCAAGGGAACCCATGCCACAGACTAAATGCTGGGCTGTCTCAAAATTTCCTCCACAAAGTCTCATGACATAGACAAAATTTTCTGCCAGAACATAAGCACATAGTATCTAGTCCAAGTCATGAAATCCTTGTTCCTCACTAAAACGTTCTGAACCTGGCCTTTTCTATTCCCATCATCATTTTGATCTTCTGAGCTCTGGCCAGTGTTGTATATCAAGAACTGTTCACAACATTCTAGGCATTCTCCAGCCTGCAACTCCAAACCTTTCCAAACACCTCCTGCAAACCAAGCTCAAAGGCTTCTGGATAATATGGTCCAGTCCAGTCACAGAATTGGCTCCTGTCCTCGTTACCAATATGTCTTAGCTTTCTCATTACTGAGGCAAAAACAAATTACACTCACGACTGATAGGAAGAGTGGTTTATTTTAACTCACAATTTCTGAGGATTCAGTCTGTGGTTGGGTGGCTCCAAGGCAGAGACAGCACAGCAGGGGAAAGCTACAGCAGTTGAGAAGCAGGGAGAGAAGGGAGGAGCCAGGGACAAGGATTTACCTTTCCAAGTCATGCCCTCAGTGACTCCCTTCTTCCAACCAGGCCCCCTTCAAATATGAGACTTTTGGGAGAATTAGACCTAACCTACAAGAAAGTACGTTCTAGAGCTATACACAGAGTATTACAAAAACACAGATATGGGTTCAGTTACCCAGGGAGGACCAGAGCATCAGGGGGAACCTCGTGGATTAAGTAATACTTGAGCTTGCTGTTAAAGAATATGTAGGAAAATTCAGGTAAAGTTGGGATAGGGGAGGGCTGGGGCATTCTAGGTAGAGAGGAAAGTAAGACAAAGACACAGAATTAAGAAAATATAGAGAATGTCATAGGAACAATAGCAGTTTAGGGCTCCTTGAATGTCCAGCTTGAGGTCAGAGATAGAGGTATGGTCTCATACGCCCTGGTTGGAAATTGAAGTCTATCCCAGGTGACTAAGAGGATTAAGTAAGTATGGAAGAAAAGGTTATATTGAAGGTTGGACAAATTTCCTTTTCAGTCACCTGAAAGACTACTTGAGCAATACAAGAAGAGTTGGAAGAGTAAACGAGAGATGAAAAGGCAGAGATCATAAAGTATCAGTGGTGGTTTCCAGAAGTTTGGACTGCAACAAGGATAAAATTGGAAGGTGGTTTTGGAGCAAAGGCCATGACAGCTTGGAAGGTTTTGTTGTTTAGCATGGAAACATATTTCTATCTATACATGCTGAGTAGAAAGAAATGCTAAAGGGCCGGGATTGGGCATTCCTTGAGGGTAGTGCCCGAATCCTCTTTACTTGTGTGTTCTCAGTACTCAACATCGTTGTGTCAGCAAAGGTAATCGAATCAACCAGTAAATGAATTAACAAGTGGCCAAATTTATTTAAAAATGTGTTCTTCATCCCACCTGCTCTTCATCACTGTCTTCCTCAGGCATTAGAAAAAGCCATTCATTCCAGACATAAGCAGGCTGCTTACCCTAGGCATGGTGAGACCTTAGAGTGGACTGTCTGTGGACACTGACTGCCTGCCTAACCAGCAACCATGTGCAAATGGCTTCATGCTTGCAAAGTACGTGTTTGACTCCAAATAATTGACCTAGTTGGTTTCCTCATCTCTTAATGACTTGGCTAGCTTCATAGCACACGTACATCACTGGATCTGCAGTATGAATATGTGAGGTACGTGAAATGGTGCATTAGAGTACAATCTCGTGTTTCGTGTGTGTACTTCAGGGACGTACACCAACAGCAAGTGTTCCCCCCTGTATACAGATCACCTGGGACATTACTTTTGAACAACAGCTTTCCATGCTTTAGAGACGCCTGCAAGCTCATGCAGAGCCACAGAAGGCGGGGAGCTGCTCTGTCCCAGGATGGCCCCCTGCAGTGGGGAGTGGTCTTGCCCCACCCTTCGTGCCGGTTTTTCTTCTCCACCCCAGCCCCACACCACAGAGACAGGCAAGCAGATGCCATGTGCAAGCTTTCTGTAAATTACGTTTAACATTAGTCATCCTCAGGATGAAAGTAGACTTATCTGAGTATATGGATATTTAGATTGTATGTCTGTTGCGTCATGAAGAGAAATGGTTGGTTAAGATTGGCGACAAATCTGTTTAAGAGCGTGTCCTGTTTGGTGCAGCATTTCTGCCACCTGCTGGTAACCATCAGAATAACAATTTTTGAACACTTGCTCAGGTTGCATTTATGTATCTTAGGCGTCATTACTTATGCATTGTTTATTTTTCTTATTCCTCCCTTTTCATAATCCCACCACTGTTCTTCTTGACTCTAATGCACTGTTTATACACCTCACATATATATATTGCAGATCCAGTGATGTACGTGTGCTACGAAGCTGGCCGATAATTAAGAGATGAAGAAACCAACAGGCCAATTATTTGGAGTCAAACGCATACTTGCACGCAAAAAGCCATTTACACGTGCTTTCTCACTAAGCAGGCAGTCAGTATCCATAGACAGTCCACTCTAAGCTATCACCATGCTTGGGCTAAGCAGGCTGGCAATATCTCCATTTGGCCAGCATTTCTAGAGAAATCAGTCTAATTATGAAAATCAGTATCAAATGTGATAGAAGATGAGATGTGTGTTGGATTTCTACTCTCATTTTAGAAGCAATTTCTATCACAGATATGTTTCAATGTTTTGTTGTTTTAACTGTTGCTTATCAGTACAGACTAATATTACTACTCTCCAATATGCAGAATAATTTCTAAGAAAACACAAATGTAAGGAGGCATTTTTACCATTTATCCTACATTATCTTTTAATGAAACAATATTTTGACTCATCACGACCCATACCTTTATAACACTAAACAGTTTAAAGAATTTACACCATTCGTTTAAAGATCTTTTTACTAAAAGCCAAATATCCTTTAATACACAAAAGACATCCGCTATTTTTGCCACTTGGCAGATTTGGGGGAAGTAATTACAAACTTAAAATGCTTACTCCATTTTTTCCTAGTGATCCAGATGATAACAGTATATCCAAATTATAATGCCTGAACTTTGAAGAGTAATAAATTCACCTCTATTTACTTGGCATGCCAAATACTAATTTCTTGCAATTAGCTATATGTAATTTGAGTCTTCAAAGTCTTCTAAAACTAATACTGAGATGTCTACATTGAACATTAAATGTCTATAATTTTCCTACTGGTACATTTCATTTTGATCGCATAGCTCTTCTCCTGCAGTTATTTTCTAGACCGACATTGTCCAATAGAACTTTCTGTCATGATTGTAATATAATATCTGTGCTTTCCAAAATGGTGCCCATGAGCCACATGTGACATTGAGCACTAAATTAGCTGGTGTTACTATTACTACTGGTCTATAATACTACTAATAAATGTACTTGTGTTACTGAGGAACTGAAGTTTGTTTTTGCTTAGTTTGAATCAACTTTATCTAGCGCCCTGTGGTAGTAGCTGCTACTACTGGAGAACATAGTGCTAGATGACGCAAGTGATTTGGCCAACAGGTCACATGTTTCTCATTCTAATATTAAAATGACTCAGCGCTCCATTGTGCATTACAACTTTGTCAACTCTTTTAAGTGTATGTAATCAAACAAGTATGGTTCCCAATTAAATTCTGAATAGAAATCACCCCACTCTATATCAGTCACTAAGTATATGGGTTCTCTCCAAAGTGTACTTTCTAGCACTGTCATCCTCCTACCAAATCATACCTTCCTATCAATTATTCACCAATTATTTTTGTCTTTCATTCATTGTTCATTCATATGTGTTCTGGTAAAAAAAATACAGTGAAGTTTTGGTTTCTAAAAAATTAGTACAATAAAAGACACGCTGTTTTTAATTCCCTTCAAAATACCCTCCTCTCACTTTGAATGCACTATCACATTATTCTTACTACCGTCTGAAGCGGTTCTCGAAGTCTTCTTTCATGAGTGTCTTTAGTTGAGCTGTCATGGACGCCTTGATGCCCTGAATCCATTCAAAACACTTGTCTTTCATGATCATTTTGGCTGTGGAAAGACTAGAAGTCGCAGAGCACTAGACCCAGTGAATAACGTGGATGAGGACACATTGTGATGTTTTCAGAACACCCTTCTCCTGGCTGGCGCTTGGCAGCTGTGTTCACCATAATTGTGATCACACCTCATTAAGACAGAGGACGGAAGTCATGCTTCCTGGAGGAAGTCTCTGAGTCTCAGGCTCCACCAGCTCACCCTGCCCCGTGTTTTTGAATGTCTTTGTCATTGAAATTATAAATGTTTTTCTCACTCAATAACGTTAATGTAAGAATTTCATCTTAAACAATGATTGTCTAGTTTGATACTCAAATTTTTTGATAAATCTTTTGAATGACATGTAGATCAAATTGTCAGAGAGAGTTTCCCCATTATAGTAAGTGTATAGGAAAGTGGAAGGTGTGAACTAAGAAGGTACTCTGGATAGGACTTTCTTATATCTAACTTGTTCCAATCCCTCTACACTTAATTCCCAATCATGATAGGTTTCTTTGCAAAATCATCCCAAGTGGCCTGTAGTTTATGCCAAATGCCTGCAGGGAAAATGAACATTTACAACTAACTCTACCAAATAGTGCCATGAGAGAGCATCACAGTCACAGTAACAGAGGTGCATTTGCAGGGTTCGCCTCCGTAATTATTACTGAAAGCCTGGTTTTGAGGACTTTACTTCGGTCTTTGGCACACCTGGTCAGATGGACTCCTCAGGACTCAGGACCGACTGGCACGGATCACTGGACCAGCTAAGGCCCTAGCGGCTTCCCGGCCTCCATTCACACCGCTCTGCATTTCCCCAACATTACATAAAAGCCTGATACCCAATTCTGTGTGCAGCTCTCTGTCCCTTCCGACCTCTTTCACCGTTCAGCGATACCAAGGGCTTGCTATGGTGAATGGAATATGAGTAGCCAGTTTCTTTTCTAGATCAAAAGTCACATCAGATAAAATTTTGCTGCCTCTAAGTCATTGTATTTGCAGTTACTGGCTACTCAGGTCCACAGACTCAGTTTCAACTATTCCCCACTGATAAACTGTGGGAGACTTTTGTTCTTGGTGAAAAGGTAAAAAGCTGTATTGAAAACTATCCCCAAGGAATTGAGGGGCAAGGGGCCTCACACTGCCAAAACAAAAGTCACCATTCCATTGTGTCCCAGTGTGCAAGGGCGTCTGGTACTAAATAAGAGAAAAGAGAGGCGATGCTAGGTGACAACATGCCAGACTTCTGCGATCCTGCAAGCAATCCTCTACTCCCTCCCATCCCTGTGGAAGGGAAGCTGGACATGACCTCCCGGTGCCAGCACCTGAATAATCTGTCCCTTCAACTGAGTTGAAGAGAGAAGGAAGTGATTACTTATATCATGGACCTGAGAAAATTTGGAGAAGCTGCTTTTCTCAAAAAGAAAGAACACCTGGGATGGGGAAAAACAGAAAAAAAAGGAAGGAAAGAAGATATGCATATATACACATCAGGTAAGACAATTGTACTACTGATTTCTATTTGCTCATCGAAAGGAACAGTTGGTGCTTATATTGTTTGATCAATTTTGCGTGCCTGTACCTGGTAATCGGAGCAACTACTTTGAAGATAGCAATATGCAATATAGTGACCATTGTTGATTTCCTATCATCTTGTTTTGAAATTCTGTATCATTTTTTGTTGTTGTTGTTTCTTTAAAATAAAAAAGTTCAAACGACCTCTTCCTCCCCCGTGGAGAAATGCTGATCAAAACGGGATGCAATTTTCCACTGATTTCGCTGAACTGAATTTTTCCCCAGGTGTTGAATACAAATTTTACAAACTGTTAGTACTTTCTGATTTTAGTCATGCTATCTACAACTGTGAGCTAACACTCTATGTAATGATGTCACCAGGGACTAGCTTCATAACCACAACTTTCGGGAGACTTTTAGGATAAAATCACTGACATTCTCAAAAGTCACTCCAGAGTTAAATGTGCACACAAGCACGTGCATGCACAGACACACACAGAGACATGCACACACACACATACACACACTTTTAGTACGTGTTTGCAGTATGTGATCACATTCTTTGTGGGAGTTGGTGCGTGTACATAGCACACCTTCCCTTTACATCCCTTTCCCCTACTTTCTCCTTTCTTCTCTTGATATCATTCCCATCTGCAAAAGATCTATCTTACCACTTTCTATTACCTACTTTTCATTTTGCTTTCTATTTATATTTTCTTATATAAGAGAAACCATGTGATAGTCAAGCATGACAACAAATATTCAAGTTTATCTTTCTTTATTACAGTGTAATACTCCATTGTGTGCAAACACCACGTATTTTTATCCATTCATCTGTTGATGAACATATAGGCTACTTAGAAGATTTAGCTGTTGTGAACTGCGGTACTATGAGAGTGACTATGTGTGTATTTTATAATGCAATGTCTTTCACTCTTTGGGGAGGAAACCTAGAAGGGGAATATCTGGGCTTAATGGAATTTCTGGTTTTATTTTTTGAGGAACCTCTGTACTGATTTACATAGTGGTTGCTCTGGTTTATGTGCCCACCAATACTGCACAAGGGTTCCTTTTCCCCAACAGCCTCTCCAGCAGTTGTTATTATTTGCTTTCTTGGTGATAGCCATTCTCTAGGGTAAAATAGACTCTCAGTTTGTTTTCATTTGCATTTCTCTAAAGACCACTGATGCAGAATATTTCTTTATGCAATTATTGACTGTTTGAACTCATCTGAAAAGTGTTGGGTCATTTCACTTGCCCAAATTTTGAAGGGGGTCTAGGATTTTGAGCTCTTAGTGAGTTCTAGATATTAGTCCTCTGTCAAGAAATAGATGGTAAAAAGTTTTTCCGTTATTTAGGTCATCCCTTCACCCTGTTGGTGCTTTCCTTTGTTGTGCAGAACCTTTCCATTTTGGTATGATACCTTTTACTGATTCTTGGTACCATTTCCTG
Organism: Chinchilla lanigera; assembly: GCF_000276665.1. Taxonomy (NCBI): domain Eukaryota; kingdom Metazoa; phylum Chordata; class Mammalia; order Rodentia; family Chinchillidae; genus Chinchilla; species Chinchilla lanigera. The sequence goes on along the minus strand of NW_004955444.1, from coordinate 7,818,025 downwards.
TGCAGCCAGAGTTCTGTTGAGAATGTCCTTGCCTATGCCTATGCCTATGACTTCAAGAGTTTTACTTATTTTATCTTTCAGAAGAGTAAGTGCTTTGGTTTTAACATTTAGACATTTGAGACATTTTGATTTTGGTTTAATATATGGTGAGGGATATGTGTTTAGATTCAGTTTTCTCCATGTGGATACCAGTGTTCCCAGCACCATCTATTAAAGAGGGTGTCTTTCCTCCAGTGTATGTTTTAGCCCTTTTTGTCAAAGATCAGACGGTTCAATGTGCCTGGGATTGTTTCTGCATCCTCTTCACTGTTCCATTGGCCCACATGTCTGCTTTTGTGCCAGTACCCATGCTGTTTGTATCAGTGCATCTTTGTAGTATAGTTTCAGATCTGGGATTGTGATGCTTCCTGCTTTGCACTTATAAACCAGGATCACTTTTGCTATTCTGGCTCTCTTCTGTTTCCATATAAATTTTAGGATTATTTTTTGTAATTTTGTGAGGAATGCTGTTGGTACTTTAATTGAGATTGCATTCAGTCTGTGTGTCAGTTTGGGAAGTATGGCCATATTGGCTATACTGGTTCTGCCTACCCAGTGACAGGCGATATCTCTCCATTTTCTAATGGCCTCTTTGATCTCCTTTTTCAGAATACTGTAGTATTTATTGTAGAGGTCTTTCACTTCCTTGATTAGTTCCTAAGTATTTACTTTTTCTTGATCTTATTGAAAATAATATTTTTATCCTAATTTCTTTTTCATTGAGTTCTGTATTAGTGTACAGAGATACCAATGATTTTTCGAATGCTGCTACACTGTAACATCAATTCTAGAAGTCTTTCAGTGGAATTTTTGGGTCTTCTATAAGGAGGATTATATCATCTGCAATTAATGATAATTTGACTTTTTTCTTTCCTACAAATATCCCCTTTATTTCTTTATTTTGGCTTATTGGTCTGGCTAATGTTTTCACTACTGTATTAAAGAGGAGTAGTGACAGTGAACATCCTTGACTTGTTCCTGATTTTAGAAGGAAAGTTTGCAGCTTTTCCCTACTTAATGTGATACTGGCAGTAGGTTTGTCATAAATGGCTTTTATTAGATTAAGATAAGGTTTGCCTATATCTATTTTTTTCAGGGATTTCATGATGAATTATGCTTAGACCTTCTCAAAGGCTATTTCTATGTACACTGAGATGACATGTGATTTTGTCTTTGTTTCTGTTCATGTGTGTGCTTCATTTATTGTATTGTGTATGTGGACCCATCCCTACACCCTTGGGATGAAGCTTACTGGGTTATGATGCATGATCTTTTTTGTGATTCTTACTTTTGGTTTGTCATTATCTTGTTGAAGACTTTTGTGTCTATGTTCATTAAAGAGATTGACCTGTAGTTCTCTTTTTTGAATGGCTCCTTGTCTGGTTTTGGAATCAGGGTAATATTAGCTTCCAGCAGTGACTTTGGGAGTATCCCTCCCTTTCAATTTAATTAAAAGTACAGGGAGTAATGGTGTTAGACCTTCACTGAAGTTATTGTAGATTTCAGCTGTAAATCCATTAAGACCTTGGCCTTTGTTAGTTGGTAGGGGTCTTTTTTATTATTATTGCTTCAATTTTATTACCTATTTATTTAGGTTTTTTTTAGTTTATTGGTTAAGTTTTAGCAGTTCATATGTATCTAGAAATCTATCCATTTCTTCTGAATTGTCCAATTTATTAACATACAGGTTTGTGAAGTACTTGTTAATAATCTTCTGAATTTCAGCAGTGTCCATTGAGATTTCCACCTTTTAATTTCTGATTGCACTGATTTTGGTCTTCTCTTTCCTTTTGAGGGGTAAGATTGGCTAAGGGTTTGTCTACTTTAATTATTCTTTCAGAAAACCATCTCTTTGATTCACTGATTCTTCAAATTGTTTTTTTTTTTTCATTTCTATTTCATTGATCTCTGCTTTGGTCTTTATAACTTCCTTTCTTGTCCTAGCTTTGGATTTGGTTTGTTCTTATTTATATAGGACTTTGATGTTCATCATTAGGTTATTTATTTGTGGTCATTCTGTTTTGCAATGTGGGCATTTAATGCTATAAATTTCCTTCTCAGGACTACTTTCCCTGCTTACCATTGGTCTTGGTATGTTGTACTGGCATTATCATTTGATTCTAGGAACTATCTCAGTTCTTCCTTGTTTTTCCTCTGTGACCCATTGATTATTTAAATGTGTAATATTTAATTTCCCTTCATTTATATAATTTTGTGTTGTTTCTTTTGCCATTGATTTCTAGTTTCATTGCATTCTGATATGGTATTATAAATGATATAATTTGACTTTTTCCATTTACTTAAGCATGTTTTATTGGGTAGCATGTGGTCTGTTTTGGAGAAAAGAATGTGTATTCTGCTGTTGAGTGAAACACTATAGATATCTACAGTTACATTAAATCCATTTGTTCAAAGGTTTATGCAAGGTCTGGAATATGTTTGTTAATTATTTCTAGTTGATAAGTCTATTTGGGACAATGGGATATTGAAGTCCCCTAGTACACTGTGTTGATGTTTATTTCATCCTTTATGTTCAGTTGCATCTGTTTATTGAAGTTGTATGTGTCATTAATTAGTGTATATATGTTTATAATTTTTATTGTTTCTTGTTGAATTTTTCCCTCAAACTAATATACAGTGACTTTCTTTGCTTTTTCTGATCAGCTTTGGTGTACAATCCAAATTTACTTGTTTTCTAGCTCCTATTTGATGGAATATTGTTTTTCATGCTTTGATTTTTACTCTATTAATTTCTTTTGGAGTTGAATGGGTTCCTTACACATGGCATACAATTGGATTTTATTTTGTGGTTAGTTCTACCAGTCTGTCCTTTTGATTGGGGAATTGAGACCAATCACACTGAGTTAGTATGGAGAGGTAGTCATGTATTCTGTCATTTCATCATTTTCCTGCTGCTGATTCCCTCTCCCTCCCTTAATCTAACTGCTCACCCTGCTTGTTGGGTTCATTCTCCTTGGAGAGGGCAGCTGTGGTGTGGGCAGTGTCTAGTTCACCTCACAGGGGGAATCTCCATGCTCTTCCTGATAGCAGCAGAACAATTCGTCGTTTTTAATGAAAAAAAATAGACTCCAAGGGTTTTTTCTTTTGGAGACAGGGTCTCGCTATACAGTTCAGGCTTGTCCTGAGCTCACTGTGTAGGCCAGGCTGGCCTCGAACTCACAGCGACCCTCCTGCCTCAGCCTTCAGAGTGCTGGGGTTACAGGCATGTGCTACCACACCCAGCCTCACCTAAAAAGTTTAAATGCTTTCAGTCCTCTCACAGCCATGGGCACACATGAGCCTACACATACACACTCAGACACACACACACAAAACACCTACAAAAATAAATAGTTATATATTATTTTGAATCAGTAAGTTTGTCAAAAATTTTCAAAATCTAACTTTGTATTCTTATATTTGTGCTTCTATTCAAATGCCTGCACTGATTACTTTATAAACCAAAGAAATTTATTTTCCACAGTCTGAAGGCATGGAAGTCCAGTATCAGGGCACCAACAGCTGTGTATGAGATGAGGGCTGCCCTGTCTTTTAAGATGGTGCCTGGCTACTGTGTCCTGGAGCAGGGGAAGTGAATGCTGCATTCTTAAATGGAAAAGCCCTTTGTAGAGCACTGACCCGTTAGCTCTTGCGGCTCCATCTCCTAAAGTCTCCACTTTTTCTACCATTGCATTGGAGATTAAGTTTCAACATGATTTTTGAAGACAACATAAGAATTTAGATCATAATACTTCTCTTTTCTTCATTATTTTTAAAAGTTAGACTTAAAAATCACACTCTGAAACCTATTAGTTTTCTTATTACCCGTGTGAAACAGCTTTTATCACAGTTTTACAGAGCTGAATTGCTGCAAAGCAGAACTCTCATGGAAACATTCATTTTAAGCATAACATACATTTAAAGCCAATTTCAGTTATTGAATTTGGAACATTAATCTCACTGTAAAACTTAGTAACCAAGAATGAGCTATCTTGCAGAAATACTCAGGAAAGTTGTACTCTTTTGAGGAAAAACTAGCTTTCACTTCATGCAGTGTTTTGCTCCACCCAACCGCAGGGGGTGTTGGGGAGAAAGGGAGAGAGAGAGAGAGTGACAGAAAGACAGAAAGACAGACAGACAGAGAGACAGAGAGAGACAGAGAGGGAAACTTGTTGCTTTATAAAACAAACTATAATATGTTTTGACTTTAAAAACCCTCATATTTCTTTTTATAAACTTTGTTGTCTTTAACATGTATTAACTGTACATACTAATGGTGCTCAGTGTGATATTTTCACATATGGCTGTAGCATACGCTAATCAAATGCAGCCTCCCTTTACCCACCCTCCCCCAAACCCTCTACAACTTCTAGTAATCATTATCATACATTCAGGTTGACATTTTTAAAAATTCCGCACATGGTAGAGAACATGCAGTATTTATCTTGCTGTGTCTAGCTTATTTCACTTAATGTAAAGTCCTCCAGTTTCATCTATTTTGCTGCAACTAACAAGATTTCATTCTTCTTTATAGATGAGTAACATTCCAATGTGTATATGTACCACATTTTCCTTACCCATTCATGTGTTGGTGGGCACCTAGGTTGATTCCATATCTTAGCTACTGTGTATAATTTTGCAGTAAACTTGGGCATAGAAGTGTCTCTAGGGTACATTTATGTTTCAGCTAATTTGCTCTCATTGCTGAGACAAAACACCTGACACTCGAAGTTAAAGGGGGAAAGGTTCATTTAGCTCACCATTTGTGGAGGTTTCAGTCCAAATCAGCTGGCTTCAAGGCAAGATGGCACATGGCAGAGGAGCAGCAGTTCATAGGGGTGGAAAACAGCAAAAACAACAAGAGCAAAAAAGGAGGAGGAGCAGAAAGAGCAAGCCTCTCTTCCTCCCTTATATTGTACACAGGCTACCCACCCAAGGGTGAGTATAGCACTCACACCAATCCCAGCACTAGACCATGAACCAATCACAAACTCTAGATTCAGCTGCCTCTGAAAAGGCCACCCCCGTGACCTCAGGAGGCTTTGGAGGGACATCCAGACACAAACCATAACAGCTTCTTTCATTTCCTTTAGTACATACCCAGAAGTAGGATAACTGGGTTATAGGGTAATTCAATTTTTAAATTTTAAGGAACTTCTATAGTCTTCTTTATAGTGGCTGTACTAATTTATATTCCCATGAGTACTGCATAAGAATTCCTTTTTCTCCACATCCATACCAGCATGTGTTACCTCTTTGTTACAATACTACTCCTAACTGGGATAAGATGCTATCCTGTTTAAATGCTCATATTTTTAAGGTACTTTCCTTTTCAATGCTGAAGACAACCTTTTAAAACCTGTTTAAATAGATCCCAACCAATATGCACACACAAGCCCTCCTCATCTTACCAAAACAACATGCATAAGCCACAAATAGCAGCACTGCAGTTTCCTTCTATGTGAAATTCAGTTAGTGGGATCTAAGCTAGTCTCCACCCCTTCCTTAAACTGTTAAGGGGAAAGCGAGACCTGTCTGATTACTAAGTATCAAGGCTGAGGAGACCACAGCTCAGAAAGCCAATTGGGCCCACTGGGCTCAGTGCTTCCCTTTTTGGAGCAGAAGTGTACCACTGGCTCCCCTTTTCCTCTTTACCTCCCGGCTTCACCATCACCACTGATGTGGCTGAGGGGAGCTGCCCACGTGGCTGCCAAACTTAGCAAGACGATCCCACTTGGGATTTCCATAATACCTTTTGTGTTTTGCTTCCTGCTTCATTTCTCAGCTTATTCAGATCTCAAGCTGAGCTATAAGTGTTTTGTTCAGACTTATTACACTGAGTAGCTTTTCTGTTTGTAGAACAGAATACCAGACACCCACAATTTAAAGGAGAGAGGTTTAATTCTGGTTCACGGTCACAAAAGGTTCAGTTGATGGTAAGCCAGCTCGAAGGCAGAAACATCATGGTGGAAGAGTGCGGCCTACAAAGCTGCTGGCTTCAGCTGAGCCAGGAAGCAGAGCAAGGGAATAGTGGCAGAGAGGAAGGTCCAAGGGCTACACTATACGTCGGTAATACCAGGGCTACGCCCCTACGACCCACACAGACACAGCCAGGAGCATGCCTTACTGAGCTGCCAGGCATTTCTTAATCTGATGAAGTCGGTTTATCGGAATTAATGGCCATACCTATCATATACCCCACTAAGTACGGAAAACACTGAAAAATATAAAAACAAGAATGCAATTTGAGGAAGAAGGTTTGTTAGTGGAGGCAGGCCTTTGTGGCTTTGGATTTTGGGCATGAGTGTGTTCACCAGTTCTTTGACCTTCACAGTTTTGACCAAGTTATATTAGGTCAAGTGAGCTTTTTAAATGGTGCAGTGGCCTATTGTGGAACTTTTATCATACTGGGTAACCTTCATCTTATGACACCTTTTTGTGGAAACAGTAACTGTTTGTCTTGAAACAGGACTGTACCTTTAGTACCTGCCAGGACTAGGATAGGCCTAAATCTGAGCCCTGGTTTTTTACATTATAAGGCTCATTCACCTGCCTGTAACCAAAAGTATGAGAAAGCCCATAAAAATTTAAAAATGAATTTATTTATAATTTGGCCAAATTGGGAAGGCTGCTTCACTTCAAATGCAGAGAAGCACTCCAATTTATAGAAGGGGTAAAACAAAAGCCAGGAAATCTCCATATGTAGATTTAGCCAGACCCAGAGAGCTGGAAATATTGAATCCTCTTTGGCATCAGTCCAGAGGAGGGGTAGCAGCTTCCACTCAGCATGAGTCAATTTGGAGAAATTGTTGATTTTTAATAAAAACCTTAAATTTTGAAGATCCATTTTACCCTCTCGGTTGCATTTTAAGAACTAGGGGAAGGGTGTTCGGACCTTGCTGACCCTCCAGAAGTGTAAGTATGAGCAGAGAGGTGGGAAGAGGTAGATAAGGCTGCAAGGGCCTCAGCTTGACAGTAGCCTGCAGCAGGTGCAGAGAGCACAGGGTGTGGTCATACCAACTCACACTGCAGGTGGGGTTTCCCAGCTGGTCATGGCCAAGGCAAAGCGGCAACTCTGCATAATACCTAAGGCTATGGCTCTATGACCCACCAAATACAACCAGGAGCATGCTTTCGGCTGGGCGTTTCTCAATCTGATGAAGTTAATAGATCGGAATAGAGGCTTCCCCAGGACTTCCCCATGTTAGAGAGAGAACAATTTGTGTTGGTTTCACTGTCCTCTCAGCTGAGTTTGCTAAAGCAATTGTGCTACAGAATGCAGTCTTTAAGTGATGAATAAAGCAGCTAGACATAAAGGACTCAATTAGCTGCCCAAACTGCCATCGCAAAAAAAAATAATAATAATGGACCAAAAAGACATTTGGGGAGACTATCTAGAATTCACTTGGTTCATTCAGCAATTCTAGAGTTTAAAAATGCTGATTAGGGGCTGGGGATTTAGCTCAGCGGCAAAAGC
>NW_004955444.1:7801542-7810409 GCF_000276665.1 Chinchilla lanigera | reverse complement strand
TAATTAATACATTAATCCTAAATAATGCATAGAAATATCTGAAGAGAAAGCATGTAGGTAGATATGCCTAGAAGTCAAATGTGTGATAAACAGGGAATTCAAAGTCAAAAGCTGTCTGAGGAAGGTTCCTTGCTCACCTGTAGGATGACGCTTCCCAGAGGGTGCTTCAGAATCACTTGTTAGACATGGATTGCTGAGCCACACCTCAGCGTTTCTGATTCTTCAGTGCCGGAAAGCCTGAGAACCACTATCCCCACAAAACCCGCAGTGAGGTCATTCATGCTGACCCAGGGAACTCTCTTTGAAAACACAGCTCTAGATAAATTCGTGTCAGAAACATCAATAACAGAGCCATTCAGTCCAAATGTCAGACAGGGTTGATTTTTAGAAGAAATAAATCTGGTTTGAAAGGAAAATCCATTTGTTTTGAGAGCATGGGGTCATTATAATCAAAACTCTAAAAAGTCAATTGAAAATTTCAAAGAAAATAGATGATAATTACTGGGCCTTTGAAAGACCTTACCATTTCTTTTCTAAATAAACTTGGAAGCTCATTTCCATTACCATTTCATGAAAAATAAAATGATCTTGGATGCTGTGTGTTGTTGTAGATGAGAATGTATTTTTATTCCTATTTATTCATTCATCACTTTTGTTGGGTATCACTCAATGTTCACTGAATTATTTACTAAGAGTGTACTACAGTGGTGGTGAACCTGTGGTACATATGTTATATGGGTTTTTCTTAAGACAAATGTATGTATGAGTTGATGTATGCATTGTTATTTCTAAACTAAAACCTCAGGATTCAGGCTTAATTGCAGGGTTGGCGCTTTGCAATAAATAAGTTGGTTTTGGGTTGCAGTTTGGGCACTTGTTTCAAAAAGTTTTGCCAACACTGGTCTACTGTGTTTTAGGTCCTAGAATTATCAGCTATGTTCAGATCTTACTATTTCTCCAAAACAATTTTTCAAATTTCCATATTTCCAATGTAAATGGTAACCCATTTAATAATGCGTACTCCCTTGGGCTTGCGCATTATTTGGTCAAGAGATAAAACAGAGAACAGTGTTTAAAATAGCACTTTGGATAAAGGATAAATATTTAATGGCTGGACATGGAGGGGTCAGTGTGGGAGAAGGTGAGCCCAAGTACCATGAGAATGTGCCATGGATGCCCTCATATAAAACGTGCTGTGGTTTGAAAGCTCCCACCAAAAATTACTTTGAGATTTAATCCCAATTGTAAGATATTAAGGTGGTGACAAATTCCAAAGAGTTTGAGAAATCTCTGGTACCTAGAACTGGCCAAGAGAAATTCATCATCTTTCCAACTCAGTGTTCACTTTGCCTGGTTCCTCGCTCCACTTCCCACTCACCCTCACTTGCAAAGTCCTGCTCTTTTCATGTGTTGTAACCCTAAATGCCCTATTTCTGGGAAGGGTCAGGTGCAAGGTCTTTCCCCTTTTTTTGTACTATCCCTACTGACAAGGCTCCTTGAATTATGTTTAAGCCCTGCTCGTCAAACTGTCTCCAGAGTTACCATCTGGAATCCTGTGACCTTTATGATCCTCCTAATCTACCAGGCACAGTATCTGACACACTATCTGAATCCACTCAGGGTCCAAACTACTTTTATAATTGCAACCTGGAACACAGGACAGGTAATTTGATCCGGTCTTGGAATGTGCTCATGTATACTCACCCTACATGCTGTGATCCTGCTAGGTGTTTTGCACTTTATCCACAAGCCCGCTTTCCTAACTATTCCTTGTACCAGTAATGGTTACAGAATTTTTGAAGGACATAAATGTCACTGCTTATCAGAGTAGTTGGATTAATGGTGTGGGTGGTAAAGAGGTCAGGTAAGAAGCAGAGCTTGAACTTGCATGACAGGACTAATTGAACATTATAAAGGAAAGAAAAATCAAAGTAGAAGAATGAACAAAATAAGTAAACTCAAGTTAAGGCAATTAGAAATGAAAAAAGTGAAATCGAAATTGCCACTACTGAAATCCAGAAATTTATTAGTACCTATTTTGCAAATTTTACTCTAATAAATTGGACAGAAGAAATGGATGGATTCCAAGAAAGATATTAATGACCAAAACTATACCGGAAAGACATAAAAACCTGAATAATCCCATAGTAGGCAGTGAAATTGAAGTAGTAGTAGGAGCAATAATAATAATAATAATAATAATAATAATAATAAATCTTCCAACTAAGAAAAACCTGATGGATTCACTGCCAAATTCTACAAAATTTTCAGAGAAAATATAATGCCAATACTCTTCAAACTCTTTAATAAAATGAAAAGGGAAGGAGTATTCCCAAAGCCATTTCTGGAAGCTAGCATTACCTTGATTCCAAAACCAAAGACCCAACCAAAAAAGTGAACCACACGCCAATCTCTTTAAAGAACATAGATGCAAAAATCCTCAAGAAGACACTGGCACACAGAATGTAACAAATCATCAAAGAGATTATATACCACAATCGAATAAGTTTCACCCTAGAGGTGCAAGAAAAACCGAACATACACAAATCAGTAAATGTAATGCATCGCATAAACAGAAGCATGGGCAAAATTTACATGACCATCTCAGTGGTATATAAGTAAGCCTTGACAAAATCCATCATTATTCATGATAAAAAGCCTTGAAGAAAACAGACGTAGAAGGACCTTATGTTAATCTGATAAAAGCCATTTATGACAAATCTATTACCAGCATCATATTAAATGGGGAAAATGGAAAGCTTTCCTTCTAAAAGGAGGAATAAAACGAAGTCATCCCCTATTACCACTCCTGTCCAACACAGTATCAGAAATGTTAGCCAGAGCAATCAAGTAAGAGAAAGAAATAAAAAGTATATGCACAGGAAAGGAAGATGACAAATTATCATTATTTGCAGATGACACGATCCTCTACATAGAAGACAAAAATTCCACCAAAAGGCTCTTAGCATTAATGAATAAATTCAGCTACATGATAGGATACAAAATCAACATGTACAAATCAATGTCATTCTTGTACAGTAATAATGAACTCACAAAGAGATAAGGAAAGCAATACATTTCACAAGAGCGTGAAGAAAAAGCACTTAGTAACTGAACTAACGTGGTGAAAGACCTCTACAATGAAAATGGCTGCACTCTGAAAAAAGGAATCAAAGGACAGCAGAAAATGGAATGATATCTCCCCTTTTTATTTAGGCACAATCAATTCTGTCAAAATGGTTGTACTTCCAAGACTGATACACAGACTTAACACAATCCCAGTCAAAAACCAACAACATTTCTCAGTAAATTGAGATAACAATCTTAAAATATATATGAACCCTAAAGAGACTCAGAATATCAAAAACAATCCTGGATACCAAGAGGAGAGCAGGAGGCATCACAATCCCCACTTAAGTTTTATTACACAACTATGATGATAAAAACAGCAGGTACTAGCACAAAAACAGGTAAGTGGATAGATGGAAAGAGAAAACATATAAACAACTCCAAGCACACTCAGCCATCAGATTTTTGACAAAATGGCCAAAAACATACAATGGAGAAAACATAGCCTCTTTAGCCAATAGTCTTGGGAAAACAGGTTATGCAGCAATTGAATCTAGATGCATATCTCTCACTAGGTACTAAACTAAAATTAAAATTGATCAAAAGCCTAAATGTTAAAACAGAAACATTTTATCTGCTAGAAGATAAAATATGTAAAACTCTTGAAGACATAGACACAGGCAAGAACTTTTTGAATGAACCCAATGACACAAGAAATAGTACCAAGAATCAACAAATGGGGTCATATCAAACTAAAGATCTTCTGCCCAGCAAAGGAAACAATCAAGAGTGACTAGACAACCTACAGAAGGGAAACACTTTTTACTAGCTATTCCTCAGACAGAGGACTAGTAGCTAGAATATACAAAGAACTTCAAAATTAAAGCTTCTAAAATAAAGACCCCAACAAAAACTGGCCAAATGGATTGAATGGACACTTCTCAGAAGATGATGTACAAATGGCCAATTACACGATAAAAATCTACAGTGTTGGGAATTAAAGAAATGCAAATTCTACTGTGTTTCCAAAAGATGCCATTGTGTTCTGACAAGAATGACTATCATTAAAAAATCAAATGATAACAAATGCTGGTGAGGTTCTGGGGAAAAGGAACTGCCTTGGTGGAAATGTGGACTAGTAAGACATCTGTGGAAAGCAGTACAGGGATTTCTCAAAACTCTAAAACTAGGTTTTTCATTCAACCCAATTCTTTCCCTTCAATTATCTTTTCAAAATGGTTAAAGGCATCACATGACCATAATTCACATACACACATGTTCATAGCAGCACAATTCACAATAGCTCGATCTTGGAAGTAGCCTATCTGTCCATCAACAGATGAGTGGATAAAAACATGTGGTATTTACACACAGTGGAGTACTACTCTCCCATAAAGAAGGACAAATTTGCATAATTGAAAGAAAACAGACATACCTTGAGAGCATAATGTCAAGTGAAAAAAATCAGACACACAAGTTTAAATATCACATTGTTTCTCTCATATGAGATACTTAAAATACACCTATAGAGCAAAATAATAGATAACAAGAAGTAGGGAAATAGATCTTTTTCAAATGGGAAGGTGATAAAAAAGTGCTGGAGGGAGGGCTGAAGGAAGGAGGGAATAGGTAGGAGAAAGAATTGAGATGTGTTATGTACATGTCCCAACTCTCCACAAGAAGTGTAATCACTATACACAGCAAATATGTACTAATGAAAAATTAAAACTGAATAAAAATGCAATGTGCTCTACAAGAGGAGAAAGTCAAATGTCATTAATTCTGCTCCATAGGTTCAGAGAAATGCAGCTATATAAAGATTATCTGATGACTATTGGGGTCATACTTCTTGGCTTGAATCCTGGCATCCTACTGGGTGACCTCAAACAAGCTAATCAACTTCTGTGTGCTCTAGTTTCTTCATCTGTACCTAAAGTAAACCTAATACCTCTTGCATCAGATTGTTAGGCAAGTCTGATAATTTTTAAAATATGCAAAGTGCTTACAGCCATTCACATACAATAAGTGATCAACAATATTATTTGAATATGTATTTACTGATATTATTCAACATGCTGTTTTGGATTGAGATCAGGTTAAATTTAAGCCTCATTCAAATTCTTTCTTTAAAAATCAATTTAACTATGAAATATACACCAAGTAAAGTGTCTAAGATGTATATGTCCACTTTCACTAGCATAGTTTTATAATTTGTCCCCCATGCTGCAACACTGAGAAGGAGCCCACATCTTATTCATGAGATAGCAAGCATAACCCGGTGCTTATCATTATACTAAGCTAACAAACTTCTCTAAAGTCATTGGACTTTAGAACCAAGAAACAGAGTACTTCTGGAATTCTACAGCCCCCAGAAAACCTCTTCTAGGCCATGACCTCTTCCCTTCACCCATCACAAGAGTACCAGTTTCTTTTGATGGTAAAAATTTATACAACTTTCATTTACATCTTAATTTCTGAATCTGTATTCTTAAGAAATATATTTTTTCTGTTTTTAACTTTGCAAAACTGATTTACACCTTTAAAGGCTTGCCTTTTTCTTTTTCATATGTAACACATAGGTGTACTTCAATTATTTTTCTGTGCCATTTAATATAACATTGTATACCTTACTTATCAATTTTGTTGTTCCACTAATTGGAATTTTAAGAGAAAAGTACCATGATAGAAATAATATTTGGGGGAGAATTATCAACTATCAGTGCATCAGGTGAATTGGAGAGAAGAGAAAAGCAAAATACTTTAGCTGGGGAGCCTCATCCCACAGGCACAGTGCAAGATGCTCTCACCTATCAGCAGCGCAAAAGCAAACGTCTGCAGGGGCTGGTAGCTTTAACTGAGGCCTATTAGGGGCTCTGACTTGAGTTCACTTCTCCCAGCTGTGTAGCACAGAGGTGAGGATTCCAGATCTGTGATCACATCACTGTGGGCTCCAGGACTGGCCCTGCCATTATTTTTATCGGCTTAATGTCTCCCTATTGACCCTATTGCACATGATGGAACCGGCAGCAAGCTCTCTGGGGTCTGTTAGATGAGCACTGGTTCCATTCACAAGGGCAGAGACCTTATGACCTAGTCATTTCTCAAAGGCTTCACTTTCGTTCTTTTTCTTTTCCTTTTTTTTTTTTTTTTTTTTTTTTGTACCAGGAATTGAACTCAGGACCTCGTGCTTGCAAGCAAGTGCTGTGCCCCTGAGCTGTATCCCTGGCCCAGGCTTCACTTTCTAATATTATCACATTAGGGATTTGGTCTCAGAGTAGGAGTTTTGGGAGTACACAAACATTTAGACGATAGCACTGGATTAGGTACTTTTCCAAATTAATCAACAGAAGAACAAGAATTTATCCTTTTCTATCACTTTTTTAAACCAGAGTAAGCAGTTGTTTGGCTAAATAGATGAATTATTGTCTTTGCCTCTAGAATTCTTCTCCAGTATAACATGGCCACCACAAATATCCATAAGGCCGGCATGAATTCTGAATGATTAAGAACATCCTATAAGTGTATTACTATTACTGGACTCTCAGAAAAAGTTTGTAGAAAAGGTAGAAAAAAAGGAAGAAAAGGTAGAAAAAAATGAGCATAAACATAAGAAATACAGAATATAAACACTTTTTTTTCCCCAAACAAATAGTAAATTCTTTGATAGACATAGAGCTGTGCCGCTTCTAATCAGAAGAGAGTCTGACTTGGTCATTGACAAGCTTGTCTTCTATTTATGACAGTATTTATTTATTTACAATAAAAATGTTCTGTTATGTGCTAAATAGTTAAGGAAATAGAATTCTATGAAGAAGACTTTGATGTTTAATGTTGCCTATAAGTTCAGCTAGGAACATGACGAATTTTTTTTGTTTTTATTTTTCAATTTGGGAGACACTTGTTGGTGTCTAGGCCTGACTAACATTATTACTGACTTTGTTATGGAAATCTCTACATGCTATAACTTTTCATAATCTAAAGATCTCTGATATATGTTCCAAATCAAAATTGTTAGTCTTACAGAAAATATAGCATTCATCATTTCAATCTAAAAAAAAAGAGAATAGATCTTACTAGGTTATCTGATTTATGACATGACAGTGAGGTTTTTCATAAATGTGGATTTTCATGTACAATAAAAAATGGTTGTGAGAGTCCTTGGGTAAATCTTTCTCATGTGCAAGGATCTCAAAAGAAGGAAGAAAAGGAAGAAGAAAATAAAATCTTTAAATTGGGACTGACTTCTAAACCACAGCAGATGGTAAACTAGGGGGAAAAAGATGATTCACCCTATCTATTTAGAGAAAGTCAGTGAACAGACTGTTACCCATCCTCTTATGAGTTTGTTTGGCTGCGAAGAAGTCTAAGAAATCTCCCAAAGTTATTGAATTGTCCCATTATAAAAATGGCTTATTATGAAAAAAAGCAGTAAATAGTTATTGACCAAGCTTAATAGCATAGAGGAAAAAAATATCCACCAAACTAGGGCCAATGAAAGAATCCATTCCCAATGCATCATTTCCATATGTTATACTGCTTGCTTACTTATGTAAGTAAAGTAAACTTATGTCCACAGTGCCCTTGCCATAAGAGCTGATGGCTGCAGCCCCGTGGGAAACTCTTGTCTATCAGTTTCTACCAGGACCTGAACCACACCAAGCATTTAACAGGGCAGGAGGGGTCTCTTTGCAGAGAAAATTGCTCTGAAATTCCTCTTTGACTATTCCTTTTCCAAATCTCCACTTCTTATGCTAATTCATGCATTCTGCCTCTCAACCCATCCAGCCTCTGGAGTTAAATCTACCTTTATCTGTGTTTCTCCTCACCATTCTCAGACAGTTGTAATGCAAAGCAATTCATCAGTCCCAAATTACTTCAAACCTGTGTGTCATCACCCACCAACACAGTCAGCATTCCGGTTAGAATCTCTAACCTTTTGTGAAAGATTCATGCATTACAATTTTTATAGTTTCCCTAAAGATGTTGACCTATATAGTGTACTTCTTCACAATGTTTAGCAAGAATTATAATCATATTAATAAAAAGTTTCAAAAAGACCACTTTACATTTATACCCCCAGAAGTAGAAGCTAGATTTTGTTTCTATACTTCCAGTGATAATATCTTCAAAACCTAACATCAAGTTCCATTAATACATTATGGTATGAGGGAATATATATGTACAAAGGAAAGGAGGGAAAATTAGAGCAAAGCAAAATCTTTTTTAGGTATCAGAACAAGGACACGAATAAAAACAGTAGAACAGGCAAATAGTCTGGAAATTTATTGGATCAAAACAAATATAATTTGGTTTACATGAATCCTTCTGCATAACCCAGGCTTATTTCTATGCACATAATAAAGTATAACAAGCCACTATGCAGACATCTCCCAGAGTTATCACCCTCATATTTTGCTTATGCTTATTTAAAAACAAGAGAATCTATTAAATTCTTTGGGTCTATAGATCTGCAGCCAAAGCTGCAAGAGTACAAATATCCATCTATTGCAAACAGTTATCATGTCTCTTTAATCTACTTTAATCTGGAGCAGACCCAGTGTTGCTATGACTTAATAATTTTAGAGACTTACTCTCAATTTGGAATTTGTCTGCTGTTTCCTCATCACATGGTTCAGGATATAAATTTTCAGTGGAGTATCAAAATGTGTGATTGCAGGAGAGATCAACTCTGATTACATCATTCAGGTGGCATCTGCCATGGTGGAGGAAAAGTTGTTCAACTCCTGGCAGCTAGAAAGCAGAGAGAAAAGGCAGGAGATGTGGAGGGACATATATAT